>NC_041233.1:50334924-50415522 GCF_002837175.3 Physeter macrocephalus
GTCCACCTGCCGATGCAGGGGACACGGGTTCGCGCTCCGGTCCGGGAAGATCCCACATGCTGCGGAGCGGCTGGGTCCGTGAGCCATGGCTGCTGAGCCTGCGCGTCCAGAGCCTGTGCTCCACAACGGGAGAGGCCACAGCAGTGAGAGGCCCGCGTACCTCAAAAAAAAAAAAAAAAAAAAATCAGCCACAGAGGGGAACTTCCTCACCTCGATAAAGAACAACTATGAAAAACCTACAGCTAACATCACACTTCAGGCTAATAATCTAGATGCTTTCCACGTAAGATTGGAAACAAGGCAAAGATGTCTCTTCTCACCACTCCTGTTCACTATTATACTGGAAGTCCTAGCTAACACAGTAAGAAAAGGAAATAGAAGGTATACAGATTGGGAAGGAAGACATCAAACTGTCTTTGTTTGCAGATGACATAGGGTTGTATGTGTAGAAAATCTCAAAGAATTGACAAACAAAAAACCCTGGAATTTATAAGAGATTATGTAGCAAGATTGCAAGATATAAGGCTAAAAAATTAAAAGTTCATTGCTTTCCTATATATCAACATTAGCACCCAAAAATGAAATGCTTAGGTATAAACCTAAAATATATGTGCAAGATTTATATGAGGAAAACTACAAATTCTAATAAAAGAAAAAATAATAAATGGAGAGATATTTCATATTCATGGATAAGAAGACTTAATATTGTTAAGATGTCAGTTCTTCCCTAGCTGATCTGCAGATTTAATGCAATCCCAATCCAAATCCCAGCAAATTACTTTGTGGATACTGACAAACTGATTCTAAAGTTTGTATATAAAAGGAAAAAACCTACAATAGGCAACACAATACTGAAAAAGAACAAAGTTGTGAGACTGATAGTACCTGACTTTAAGACAATATAAATCTACAGTAATCAAGATAGTGTTGTACTGGCAAAAGAATAGACAAATAGATCAGTGAAACAGAATATAGAGCCCCAAAACAGACCCTCACAAATGTAGTCAACCAATCTTCGACAAAGGAGCAAAGGTAATACAACGGAGAAAAGATGATCTTTTCAACAAATGGTGCTGGAACAACTGGACATCCACATGCAAGAAAAGTGAATCCAGACACAGACCTTACACCTTTCACAAAAATTAACTCAAAGTAGATCACAGATCTAAATGTTAAATGCAAAAGTATAAAACTTCTAGAAAATAACACAGATGACCTTGAGTTTGGCAATGAATTTTAGGTACAACGTGAAAAGCACGGTTCATGAAAGACAAAATTAATAAGTTGAACTTTATCTCCAAAACATACAAAGGACTTGTACCCAATGTATATAAAAAATTCTTAAAACTCAACAATAAGAAAGCAGTCAATCCAATGTAAAAAATAGGCTAAAGAACTCAACAGACTTCTCACCAACAATAATACAGACAGCAAATAAGCACACAAAAAGCAAAATGGTACAGTCACTTTGGAAGACAGCTTGGCAGTCTCTTACAAAGCTAAACATATGTTTACCATATGATCCAGCAATCGTGCTCACAGATGTTTACCCAAATGAGTTGAATACTTATGTTCACGCAAAAACCTGCACATGGACATTTATAGCAGCTTTATTCATAATTGCCAAAAACAGGAAGCAACCAAGACGTCCTTTAGTAGATGAATGAATAAGTAAAGTATGGTACTTCCAGACAATGGAATATTATTCAGCACTAAAGAGAAATGAGCTGTGAAGCCATGAGAAGACTTGGAAGAATCTTAAATGCATATTACTAAGTGAAAGAATCCAGTCTGAAAAGTCTACATAATGTATGATTCCAACTATGACATTTTGCAAAAGGCTCAAACTATAAAGAGAGTAAAAAGAAGAGTGATTGCAAGGGGTAAGGGGGAGCACATGGCATTTTTAGGGCAGTGAAACTATTCTGTATGATACTATAATGGTGGATACATGACATTACGCATTTGTCAAAACCCATGGAAATGCACAACATAAAAGTAAACTCTCTATATATGTAATGGATAAACAACAAGGTCCTACTGCATAGCACAGAGAACTATATTCAATATCCTGTGATAAACCATAATGGAAAAGAATATGAAAAAGAGTGTGTGTGTGTGTGTGTGTGTGTGTGTGTGTGTATATGTATAACTGAGTCTCTTTGCTGTACAGCAGTAATTAACACTGTAGTTCAACTATACTTCAATAAAAAATAAATTTAAAAAAGAGTAAACCCTAATTTAAACTGTAGACTTTAGTTAATAATTTATCAATATTGGCTATCAACTGTAACAAATGTACCACCCTAATGCAAGGTGTTAATAGGGGGAACTTGAGGGGAGAGGACTGACGGGGGTGCATGGGAACTCTGTACTATTTGATCAAATAAAGTGAATAAAAAAGAGCCACACGATAAAAAAACACAAACACAAACCAATTAGAAAATGGGCAACAATGGAGACATTTCACTGAAGAGGGTACAGAGATGACAAACCTGAACATGATAAAATGTTCAACATTATTAGCTATTAGAGAAATGCAAATTAAAGCCACAATGGGATATGACTACACACCTATCAGAGTGGGTAAGCTGAAAAGCAGTGACAAAACCAAATGCTGGAGAGGACACAGAGAAACTGGATCATGCATACATTTTGGTTAATATGTAAAATGGTATTCCAGACTCTAGAAAACATTTTGGTAGTTTCTTCAAAAACTAAACATGAAACTACCATACGATCTTGCAATTGCACTCCTGGGCATTTATCCCAAAGAAAATGAAGACATGTTCACACAAAAACCTGTACACGAATGTTTATAGCAGCTTTATTTCTAATAGTGTCAAGCTAGAAACAATCCAGATGTCCTTCGAACAGTGGTTAAACAAACCATGGTGCATCCATGCCATGGAATAATACTTGGTAATCAAAAGGAACAAACTATTGATAAATACAACAACCAAGATGAATCTCTAGAGAATTATAATGATTGAAAAAAGCCAATCCTCGACGTCCCTGGTGGCACAGTGGTTAAGAATCTGCCTGCCAATGCAGGGGACATGGGTACGATCCCTGGTCTGGGAAGATCCCACATACTGCAGAGCAACTAAGCCCGTGCACCACAACTACAGAGCCTGTGCTCTAGAGCCCGCGAACCACAACTACTGAAGCCCGTGCACCTAGAGCCTGTGCTCTGCAACAAGAGGAGCCACCACAATGAGAAGCCCACGCACCGCAACGAAGAGTAGCCCCAGTTCGCCACAACTAGAGAAAGCCCACGCACAGCAACGGAGACCCAACACAGCCAAAAATAAACAAATAAATAAATTTATAAAATAAAAAAAAAAAGAAAAAAGCCAATCCCCAAAGGTTACACACTGTATGTTTCCATTCTTTTTTTTTTCCAGCTGCGGAGCATGCGGCATATGTGATCTTAGTTCCCTGACCAGGGACTGAACCCGTTCCCCCTGCAGTGGAAGCGTGGAATCTTAACCACTGGACCGCCAGGGCAGTCCCTATATTCGATTCTTGAAATGAGAAAGTTATGGAAGTGGAGAACAAATTAGTCATCGTTGCCATGGCTCTAGGGATGTGGGAAAGGGAGGGTAGCAGGTGTTCTTATGGTGACGGAAATGCTTTTCATTTTGTCTGTATCAATGTCAGTATTCTGGGTGTAATATTTAACACAATTTTGCAAGATATTAGGGGGAAACTGGGTAAAGAATACATGGAATCTGCCTTATTTCTTACAACAGTATCTGCATCTACACATATCTAAAAATAAAAAAAGGTATAATGTTAAAAAGTCAGGGGCTTCCCTGGTGGCGCAATGGTCGAGAGTCCGCCTGCCGATTCAGGGGACACGGGTTCGTGTCCCGGTCCGGGAGGATCCCACATGCCGCGGAGCGGCTGGGCCTGTGAGCCATGGCCGCTGAGCCTGCGCGTCCGGAGCCTGTGCTCCGCGACGGGAGAGGCCCGCGTACCGCCAAAAAAAAAAAAAAAGTCAATCACGCTAAAATGTAGAAGCGGGGGCCAACAGATCTTGTTAAATGTTAAACAAGACATCACATAAGCCAGTCAGCACATGCACATGTGAAATTAACTGGCTTTCAATGTTTGATGCTTTACCATCAACTGCAGGGACTAGTGGATGGAGGGTTTTTAAACTCTGTTTCTCGACTCCACCCCTCCTCCCAAATTGACTAAAACAAAACAAAACAAATCCTCCTGGATGTTGGTAAGCTTAAGGAAGAGTGGAAAGGAGCCTAAACACGGGAGCAGGGAAGATGGGGAGCAGGGAGAATGAGGTTTGGGTGATTGGGAAAGCAGGCCAGTTTGGATGGGCGCCTGCTAGCAGTGACAGCCAGAAAAGAAGTCTGGTTCAGGAATAAGACAGTGAATTGCATGGAGGCTGCCTGGAAAGAACTGCATTTGTGCCAAGCATCAGCTTTCACCTTTCACAGAGCCCCCTTTTTTTGTTGTTTTAATGCTCCATTAAAACATAGAAAAGTGCACAGATCTCAGTGTATGGCTCAGTGAATTTACACAAACCGCACACACCTTGTATGCAACACCCAGATCAAGAGTTACCACAGCCCAGCAGCCGCCTCCATGCCCCCTTTCAGTTACTCCTTCCCTGTTTAAACAAATGGAATCATACATTATGTACTCTTTGGCGATTTTGATCAACATTAAGTTTGTGATGGCCTTCCGTAATGTGGCATATACTTGTAGATCTTCACTCGTATTGTTATACAGTGTCCCATTTGTGGATATACTACAATGTATCCATTCTAATGTTGGAGGGCATTTGGATAGCTTCCAGATTGGGGCTATATGCTGCTGTGATCCTTCTTGTAGTATCTTTTGGGAACATGCTACACATCTCTGTTGGGCTTCTGCCTATGAGTGGAAAGGCGGAGTCATAGGATATACACATTCAGCCCTTGTAAACAGTTTTCTAGTATGGTTGCACCACTTCACACCTCTATCAGCACTTATCTAGATTCTTCCTGATACTTAGTATTTCCCGTCTTCTAAATTTTAGTCCTTATGGGTATGTATTGGAACTGCGTTTTTTTGTTTGTTTGTTTTTAATAATGAGTAATGAAATTGATCAGAAGGGCCCTTTTGAAAGGAGAGACCAGGCACGCAAGACAACTCCCCGCCTTAGGGGCCAGAACTTGCCCGGGGAGTCTTTCTTCCATTTACAAAAAAAAGAGTCTCACTTGGTTCAGGCCTGCACTGAAGGTGACAAGTTGGAATGTTTCCCTTATACTTAACAGTTCAGCTCAAACCATCTTAACCAAAGATTTGACCAGTAACAGCAAAGAAGAAAACTCCATGACTTGGGCTGACCCTTACGGGGCCAGAATTAAATATTGAGGTGAATGTACATTCAGTTACAGACAAGTCCTTTATCTAAACACAAACAATGACCAGACTCAGAATTTGTTCCCTCCATAATACTCCGTAATGGGACAGAATACAGGTAACTTTCAGTTACCTGTTCCAGTGATAGAGTCATTCCAGCCGTTTATCTGTGGGGACCCCTCGGACCTCCAGAGTTGATATTAAGATTATTTTAAACTGAAGACATTGGAAATTCAATAGATGCAAAAGAAGCTTTTTCAAAGCTTCCCTTATCTGACTAAAGGTAGAAGCTTCTGAGAGCGAGGCTGTAATCAATCAATGAACGCCCTCTCCTGGGGAGTTTCACTGGCCAAAAGAACACAGAAAACGCTCGCACCTGCATAAACAAACATTATCACACGTTCTTATATTCCATTTGTTCCCCTAAAAACCCACCGTCTTTCCTAAATCTATAAAAATACTGAATCACTATGTTGTACACCTGAAACGAATAAATATACTTTAATTTTTAAAAATTTGCTAATTAAAAAACAATTGCATTGGAAAATTGATTTTTAAAAAAATAAGAAACCATTTGATCTTCCCATAGAAGCTCCTTTCTTCCCCCTTCCTTTCCCCTATTAAATTAGGTTATAGACACCTACCTCTAATTATGGAGGGGCCACTTCTTTTGCTGGATTCATGTGCATATGAATAAGCTCCTGTTAATCTGTCTTTCGCCAGTTAACTCACAGGCTTCTAATCACTCAGCCTAAATTAGAGCAAAGGTTTTCTTCCCAACAGGCCTTTGAATAGCAATAGGTCTCCTCAATTTTGGACTCCCCTCATCTCATTAGCAATCATTAACCTATCTAGTACCACCGTTCTAGTTAAAATACATGATTTTAAGTCTTCCAATTTAAGTGTCCAAGTGACCCATGTGCCATGGGTCTTGTGTAAGTCTTCCAATTTAAGTGTCCAAGTGACCCATGTGCCTTGTGAAAAACCACCCAACTACAATTTTTAAGCTGTGTTCATCAGTGTTTGTGGGTAATGAGTTTTCTTTCTGTAAAGCGGGTACCTTAGACCTAACCCCTGCCTTCTCAGCCGTCAGGGTCTGTCCTGCACATCCCCTCACAGCGAGGGTTTAGCGTCCAGCAAGGGGGCTGCTTCAGAACCGCCGCTTCCAACCTCACGCCCCAGGAACGCCAGGCCTCCCGGCTTTTAACCCCTAGAAATAACAAGCTGCTCGGCACCTCGGCACCACTCATTTACCTACTCCCCCTCCGAGTTAGGATCCCAGAACGCTTTTGCCAGGAGACAAACGTGGGGCCCAAGTCAGACCAGCATTCTGAAAACAGGGTTCCATTTGGTGCTTGGTGCATGATGTAGTTTTAGAAAATCAAACGTAAAAGGGACCTGAAACATAGTATTCCTCTCCCCATTTTGCACGAGGCATAGACACAGAGGTCCAAATGGTCGATGCCGTCCGGCGACACGGCTCCGCTGAACCCCGCGCCTCCCGCGCGAGCTTCAGGCCTCCGGACCCTGATGGCATCTCGGGAGGCTGGTTGCTGCAGCGGCCGCGCCCGAAGCCCGGGAGACGGAGGGGTGGGCGCGCGCGCACCGGTCGCGGGTTAGCTTACCTGTGGGCCGCGGCCACGCGCCGGGGCCACCTGGGGGAGGGCAGACTGGACCCGGACTTGGGGACCAGCGGCGGGAAGGGGCACGAGGCAGGAGAGTGGCCGGGAAAGCCCGGGAGGGAGCCCAGCCGCCCTGCGCAGCCCCGCCAGCTCCCCTGCAAAGCCCAGCGGCCGGAGGGCGGAGCCGGGATTCCGAGGGGCGGAGCGCTGCTCTGCGCCGGCCCCGCCCCCTCGGGCGCCAGCGGACTCTCGGGCGGCGCTGGAGGCCCCATGTGGAAAACACCTGCGCCAGACTCCGCTCCTCGCCCACGGAACTACGGCTCGGGGTTGGGACGCTGACACCTGCATGTTATGAAAGCTGCCAGGGGATTCTTGGGTGGGGCCGCTTGTGGTCCGTTTCCTACAAGGATTGAAGTTAGTGCCTACAAGAGAGCTTCTAGCACGTCCAAAGTCGCTACGGGATTGTAAAAGGACCCATTTTCCGAGAGGATCCCAGAGAGCCTAGCGTAAAAAATAAAACGAAAAGGGGCGTACTTAACGTTTTCATTGACTTTCTTGGTTTTAATTTTGAAAATTGGTTTCATGTGGCAAGTGCTGGCATGCCCACGTGCACCTTAAAATCTTGCATACACACATTGTGTCAGTCAACAAACCTTCCTGTTTTAAATACACTCGTGGTCTTTTTCTCTTTTTTAAACGAGTGTCGTTCGTGTCAGGAAAAAGGTGAATGTTGCTGTATTTAACCTGCTTAATTAAAGGAGTTTGTCCCCCCTCCCCCCCAAATCTCATCAAGCAAGTTGGAGTGTGCAAATATTCCCAGACGCAATCCATGTACTCCAAGATACTCCTTGGCAAGTGCAAAGGATGACAAGTGTCAGTACTTCATACAACTAGATTTAATAAGTTGTTATTACAGAAAAAAAAAAGTCCAAACTACAAAGTTTAAGCAGTTGTAAGCAATAGCTGCATTGAGCTCCATGGTTAGTCACAGTACTGCAGTTCCACACAAGCAATATCAGTCCAAGCCCCAAAGGCGGAAGCTGAGTAAGGGTTACTAGCAAAAACAATCTAAGAGAACAGGTAATAAAAGATACAATACATTTAAAATTAGTTGTTAGTTGAAAAACAAATACAGAGATCTTAGCTGTGAACACTCTAAAAGTTATGTCCATTATTTTGACAGCAAAAATACAAATACCTAATACTTTATACCCCAATGGAACTATATCCAGAAAAGAAAAAGAGCAGAAGTTGTCCTGTATTAGCACCCAGGTTTTCTACTTGTTGGGATTAACTTCATTGTCATACAAATTTAAACATCCCCAAATCACATATCCATTTCTTGACCCATTTTGGAGTATAAAGTCAACAGCATTAATTATAAAATACTCTGGTAAAATGGAACACTATTGCAGCTGAGATAGAGAAGTTTGGTTATTATTAAAAAAAAAAACAGAAAATGTTAGCTGACATACCACACAAACTGGTGAAAAAGCAACAATCCATACAAATAAGCCAGTTTTAACAAAAAGATAACTTTTTTTTCACTAATCTGTGACTAATCTTTCACTCAAACCTTGCAAGTAGAGATGTCACAATACTCAAATATTTAGGTAGGAGCTTTACCCAGTTAAACGCCATTTTGTTGCTAATATAATAGATAAAATGAAAACTAGCAGTTATTTGCTAATTGCATAAATGCAGTACATTCTGCATTAGCCCATGCCTCACTAACAAGCTATAAAACACAAGATATAGGCAGAAATCTAAGCATAATCTTTATACCACTAAGCAAAAATTTTCCAATTTCTTTTCTTCTGTTCCTAATCACTTATTTGTAGTTAATGTAAAATTCCAACCAGTAATATCCAATTTGAGTTAAAATTTTACATCACAACTTGATCTAATCTATATATTATTTACAAAACTGAATACATAGAGCATACCCAAGAGCCAACTCTGGACACATGTTTCTCTGAGTCATTGATAACCTTGCCTCCGTGGCAGGAGGCCTGGAAGAGGCCATCAAGGACTGGGAGAAACACACCATCTGTCTAGAGCGAGTCATTGGATGTTCTGTTTACGCAACACCAGTTTTGCAGTTGTATGATTTTTGTTTAATTTTAGGTGCCATGACAATGACACGCTGCCTTAACAGCACAGCTTCAAGGTGAGTTTGGGTGTTGGAAAAGAAGCAGGAGGGCAGACAGATCATGCTCGGAGTGGCCAGATGTGTTGCCACAATAAGGGACAAACAAGGGGTACCATACCAGGGAGCAGGCTGGGGGTGGAGGAAGATGAAGTCTGAGACTGTCCGTTTACAGTGGTGACCTCGGAGTGTGCCGCCTTGCCAGGCCACCCGTGTGCTCGGGGAGGTCACTCGGGTGAGACACTGCGATCCAAGTCTAACTACCCAGAGGGCTGGTCCTCTCAGAGACCTCCTTTCACTCTCAGACGTCACCATTGTAAATGCAGGGCAAAGATTCGGCCTGGCGAAATGTACCCACTCACATGTGGACAGCAATCGGTGGCAGATTCACACACACACACACACACACACGCATGCACGCGCGCACACACACACACACACACACACACGACAGAATGAAGAGTTAGATGGGAAAAGCAATAAAACACTCTGTCAACCCGGCCAGGTTCTCAACTTGGTTGTATCTCAGTAAGGGGTGACTTCATCATCAGGGCCACAGATTTGGCTGCACCTGGTGTTGTATAAATCCACTGTGACATCCCTAGAGAACTGTACTGTGACATCCCTAGTCTTACACTAAACCACTGTAATAAAGGAAAAGGCTTGTCAAAATCTCACATGTTCTGCTCATTCTGTCATTTTATTACCCAATTATCCATTACATTTTCCAATCACTTTACATAACCAACCATTTTCATCATTGTCACACTATTGTAAACCACATCAGCAAGTTAATACATAAAGCTTTGCATTTCAAAAAACTAGACACTTTAGTAACAATATTACAAAGGTTTTAGCTTCAAAAATAACTGAAAATGAAAAAAATAAACTTTTAAAGAATTAGCATCATAAAATTAATTTATTCCAAGTAAAAATACAAAATAATATTATGACATTGACCAGATATGAAAGTCCCTCCCAGAAACAACTCTATTAATGATTGAGAAAGCACTCCTTAAAGAAAATACGAAATAAAATGAAAAATATGTAAATATGTTTAATTTTTTTCTTAGCAAAAAATCTTTCTAAAAATAACAATGAAAATTTGTCTCAGTACAAAGGCTACATTACTATTGAAAAAATACCAGCATGAAGAAAAGGTACATATTTGACAGTAGAAAAATGATTTCAGTGAATCACAATGTCTAAAGTTTGCAATGAAAATAAATCTGCAATAAAGATTTATGCCTTTTTTCTTTTCTTTTTTTTTCTATTTTTTATACAAACAGTACAAACAGTATTGCACATAACAACAAATAGTCGAGGTTAGGTTATAGCCTTCAAAAAATCGACTAGTTCAAGTGTCACATCAAGGAAAGGCCACAACAGGACCTGTGATACCCGGGGGCTTCCCATCAAGTTGCAGGTCAGAACACCTCTGTGTTTTAAAAAATAATATTTTTTGAAGGGCCCTCTCTTTTAATATAACATTAACAACTTGGGGGCACATTTATTTACAAAACAAAAGGGAACATGTTATAATTTAATAAACTAAAAAAGTTCTCTTTAAAAAAATACAAACAGAAGAACTCTTTCACAATCCTGGTCAGTCGTGCACAATCAACGCTTGATTATAAATATACAAATTAAGGGAAAGTAGTTTCCACCACCTATTCACAACTTTCAGCACCAAATGGAGTTTATTTTTTGAAACCTATTCTTTATGACAATGCTTTTTCGCCTTCACTTCAGCTTTATGCTGTACAATATTCCAGCTTTTTTTTTTAAATCTCAGTATTATTTTAGTACATGAAAGAGGGGTGCTTCTTCAAAAAGTTTTGCTTCTTTCACATAATTAGGTAGATTTCTGTAGGTTAGATATGATCTTTAATATTATAGTTATAAAGCTCTAACTTCTTCATTTTCAAAAAACACAAATAAGCATGAAAAAAATAAAGTTACCCATCTGTTAAATCATTTTTCTTGCAGAATTAAATTAATATATATTTTTCTGAATAAACTTACTTAGAAAATATCATTTTCTTTCCTATATTTCAAAATTGAGGTATTGCAAAAGATCATGTCAGTCAGAAAGCATGCCTTTTTCCTTAAAAACAAACAAACAAAAAAATCTTCAGCCAACTTTTGAAAACTGTCTAGAATACAAAAAGTAGTAGTGCATAACAAAATTTCTTGTACAGATGAAAGAAACCACAAACATAGAAAAAAACAAACAGAAAACCACAGCTGGGCTGGAAAAAAGCAATTATTACCAAAAAGCCCAGAGGTAACCTCAAAGGGGGAGAATTCTAATAAGCATTTTTAATCCAGTAAAAAACTATTTTGTTTTTTCCTTTTTGAAAACAAACTATAGTTTGAGAGCTGTTAATTGCAACTAAACACTGGAGAAACAAAACAAAACAAAACCAAGCGATATTAACTTAAGACAGTACAAGGACATCACAGCACATAAAACACAGCGACTTAAATCTATTCTGCAGTGTCATATCCAGTCAGATTGTCCCCAGAATTCCAAAACATAGGAAGAAGATTTAAAAAAAGATTTACATAGTCTCGTAATCATTGTGTGTGTTTATATATTACTATCTGCAGCCCAAGAGTGAATGCTAAAAAAATGTCCATGGTAGTACTAGCAGGTCTGAATTCTATTCAAGCTTTACAGGATAAATCCAGGGAATTAAGTAGTTAATTTCTCACCCAGACAACCAACCCTGCCCAGGCCATCTTATTTTGTACAGACATTTCTTTAGCATCACGATCACGCAACTTTCTTAAAATGTGCCTAGTTTGTCAATTGACAACTTATCTCTATATACTGTATATATTCCTAGTGTTTGTAAGCTAAGATGAGCTCTTTGGTTTTCTGGACAAGGTCTGAAGCTATGTAAAATGGTGCAAGCACTAGGAGATTGTAACTAAGAGCTCATGTGTTAGTTAATAATATACCAGTTATGAACTGTCAAGTTCGTTAATGTCTGACACAGAGGCTTTAAACAGTTAAGTTTGATCACAGTTAGACATAATCACTTTACTATATAAAATAAATTGCACAATATATAACAGAGCACCGCAAAGTACTTCATCTACCATCCACAAATTTGCTTTAAGAATATCCTACACCTAGGTTTTATATTGGTTGTAATATAGGTCATTCTGTTATGGGCTGTTCCTAATTTCAGAAGCATTCCATTTATTGAGGCATGCCTTCCTCCAGTCAATTACCATTTCTTTGAATGAAAAAAATCTTTTTTAAAAAAATCAGTATTTTATAGCTTATATAGATTCTTAATTTGTGCATTGTGGGAAGGTTTTATACTAGACATCAGATATAAAATTTATTGCATGCAGCAACCTGATTAAGTAAACATGCAGTCAGAAATAGTGACCTTCCGTTGAAGCTTTCTCAAGTCTATTCTGATCTCCTTTCGGCAGCTGATTCTATCCCTAAATCACAAAAGTATGTTGTTGGGTTTTTTGTAATTGATACCTTAGCCTGAATAGAGTATTATGGTATTAATAATACCACTTTAATAGCAGCAAAAGCTATTGCAGCATAAATTTACATAACACTAAAAGATCTAACCAAAATCCTCAGCAAAACAAAAATTAAACATGAAGGAAAAATAAAGATTCAGCTTATGAGGTATCCTTACATGTCAAAATAGAGAGCAACTAAAGGCTTATTTTCATTAAGGGTTTTCCTTACTCTAAATGACCCCAGCTAATGATTGCTGAATTGTTGTGAAGTTTTTGCTACATCGGCCACCTACTCACGAGTATTACCTTTGGTAAGTCTTCTCCTAGGGGCGATTCTCTAAGTTTCTGAAAATAAGTGCATGCTCCAGTTCAAAAACGATCAAAACAATAACAATACAACAACGACAACAACCAAAAAAATCACAGACATCAACCTGATGGCTGCTGATGAGAATGGCAGTCTACGAGTGACAAATCAGGTGTAAGAAATTAAGGTACCAAGCAGACAAAGGTGTGAATCAAAGTGCAAATCAGTACCGTTATACACTCTGCAATTCTGCACTATACTGGACACTGAGTTCAGTAATATGACTGTAAATAATAATAATAATAAAAAGACCCATTTCTTCTTTAAAAATTGAGAACAAATGCACAGATTTCCAGAACACTGTAAGCCCTGAGGCAGTGCCCTCTCTTTTCCCTCCTTGTTATCTACTCCAGTACTTGTGGCTGGGTATACCCTGGGCTCAGCTCCAGCGGAACGGGACATGGCGAGGGCGGTCACCTCCCTCCTTCACCAGCGGTTTGTGGAACTCCCGCCCGGCGCGGGAATGTATGCTCGCCCAGCAGTACTCGCAGTAATACTGCAGACAGGTGACGTTGGCACAGAAGAATGGGGCAAACTTCCCACCACAGCGTGTGCCCTGGCACTCATCACACATCTGATCATCCAGCACATATGGCTTCACTTCCACCTGGACCCAAAGAGGAAAGACAGGAAAAAAAGATTTTAGCAAAGCTTCCTCACATTTCTTCCTCTTGAGAGTTTATAATGGAGCTTAATATGTCCCAGTCAGACTCGGTGTTGAACTCAGCTGGTTATCAGACAGTGGTTGAGAGTATGGGATCTGCTCCTTGACATACTACTTACTAGTTGTGTGATGGCAGTAACCTCTCTCCGTGCTTCTGTTTGCTCTATATGTGGATCTGTAAAGTGGGTGTAACAGTGACACACGGACACACACACACATCTGGATATCTATATGATGGGCAGAGCAGGGTCTACCTCAAAGCGTGCTGGTGAGGATTAAGAGAGGTAGCACAGGTAAAAGCACATGAGCTGAATCCTGAAGGCTGGAAGCACCCGGCTATGCACGAACAGCATTTCAGGGAGAGGAACCAGCGAGGACAAAGCCCAAAAGTAGGCAAAGGCAGAGCACGTACTTGGGGAAGTTTGGCAGGAGCTGGGCCAAAGGGGAAGTCCCACTGAGGCTGGCAAGCCTAGCTAAAGGGTGACCGTGAGGCTCTGGGCTTCAATGTTTTAAGCACAAGGCTTTTAAAAGACTAACCTCCCAGTACTGTTCACAATGGATGGCAGGGAAAGGGGGGTTAGGGGGATGTTAAGAAGCTACTCTAACAATTGAGGCTTTTTTATTTTTTAGATTTTATTGCCTTAATCTCCCTCCAAAACTGGAAGCTTCAATAGAGAACTTTTCATCACAGCCCTGCAGGCTATGTTAGAGGAAAACCAGAAGCAAGGAAGACCAAAAGTTAACACAGTTTTCCCCCATGTCCTCTTCCTAGAACCTCAGAAACGGACTATCATTAATGTTTTCATCCCAAATGTTAGAAATTAGCAGGAAGGTGGCAAGTCTCTGTGATCAGGCTCCTTCCCACGCCGACCTCTAGAGCTGTTCTGGGGAAAAGCAAGCACTGTGGCCGCGGGGGCTATGGAGACGGGGACCCAGGTTTTTTTTGACATGAGCCAACTGCCTGACAGTTTGGGCTGCCTCTGGACGCAGCCAGGAGGTTCCAGCAGGGCACGGGGCAGGGTACCGAGGGGCTGATGGGGGACAGCATGGGGTGAGCAGGGACATAGGGAACGCCTGGGATTGGGCTCTGGCATTCCTGGACCTTCCCTCCTGAAGGCCCCTTCGCCGGCCTCCTCTGGAGTTCTGTCTCTGCTTGGAAGACCCACTGGAGATGACCTGTCCCAGCCCTTGGTTAACCCAAGGAGGAAAATGTCTTTGCTCTGGGTCTAGTTCCCTTCCCATTTTTCCCTCCTCAACCTAACAGGTTAGAGAGTGAGCTTCAAAAAAAAAAAAAAAAAAAAAAAAAAAAAATCTCACATTCATCTCTGCATCATAATTAAAACTGTAGTGGCTCTCGGGTCATCTGCCTAGGGTCAAATTCCAGCCACATTACTAGCTGTACAGCCTTAGGCAAATTTCTCAGGTACTCTGAGCCTCTGTTTCCTCATCTGCACCCTGGGGGAAAAGAACAGTTCGTACTTTATAGGGTTCCTATGAGGAGCAAATGAGTTAAATCACATAAAGCACACAGAACAGTGCCTGGCACATCAGATGCCCTCATTAAGTGTAGTTACCACTCCCCCTGCTTCCTCTCTAGTCCAGGCCACCACAACGTGCATCCACACCTGTCCAATACTGATGGCCTCTGCACTGGCCACCAAGCTCCAGGCATTCCCTGGGTCAATTCTCCTACGTCCAGGTAGATGTTTCAATCATCTGCCTTCTCGATGTTTCTTGCCTGGTCAAAAGCCCTTCAGGCTCTCCCCTATCTTCAGGAGTAAGCCCAGCTGCCTCAGTATAACGGGGTATTTACTCCCTGTCCCCTGCGACTCAAATGTAAGCCAGCGCTTTCAGGAGTTGCCCCAATCTCCCTCCCATCTAGTCCCCAACTCACACTCAACCTGGTCTCTAACTTACCTGCACTTTCTTCCCACCTTACATGCTCAGCCCACCCAACAATTTCCTGTACCCAGTAAGGCCCAGTCTTTCTTTTCTCTTTCCTTCTTAGCATAAAATTAACAATCTTAAAGTGAACAATTCAGTGGCGTTGAATATATTCACAATGTTGTACAACCACTACCTCTATTTAGTTCCGAAACATTTTCTTCACCCCAAAAGGAAACCCTGTAGCCACTAAGCAGTTTTCCCTACCTTCTCTCCCTCCCCAGCCCCTGGCAACAACCTATCTGCTTTCTGTCTCTATGGATTTACCTATTCTGGATATTTTATATAAATGTAATCACATAATTGTGACCTTTTGTGTCTGGCTTCTTTCACTTATCATAATGTTTTGGGGTTCATCCATGCAGCATATAGCAATATTTGCTTCCTTTGTATGACTGAGTAATATTCCATTGTTTGTGTATGTATATGCATGTATATATATATGGTATTTTGTTTATGTATTCATTCATTAATGGACATTTGGATTATTTCTACCTTTTGGCTACTGTGAATGGTGCAGCTATGAACATGTATGTACATACGTTTGTTTGAATATTTGTTTTCAGTTCTTTTCAGTACATACCTAGGAGTAGAATTGCTGGGGCACATGACAATTCTATAATTAACTTTTTGAGGAACTGCCAAATTGTTTTCCACAGCGGCTGTACCATTTTGCATTCCCACTAGCAATGTAAAAGGGTTTCAATTTTTCCATGTACTCACCAACACTTGTTCTCCATTTCTGTGATTATAGTCATCCCAATAGGTATGAAGAGATGTCTCATTGTGGTTCTGATTTGCAATTCCCTACTGACGACATTGAGCATCTTTTCATATACTTGCTGGCATTTGTATACCTTCTTTGGAGAAAGGTCTATTCAAGCCCTTTGCCCATTTTAAAAATTGGATTGTTTTCTGTTGTTGAGTTGTAAGACTTCTCTATGTATGCTAGATACTAGACTTTTATCAGATATATGATTTGCAAATATTTTCTCTTATTTTGTAGGTTGTGTTTCACTTTCTTGAAAATGTTCTTTGATGCACAAAAGTTTTTAATTTTGAGCAAGTCCAATTTATCTATTTTTTTCTTTTGCTGTTCTTCCTTTTGATGTCATAGCTAAGAATCCACTGCCAAATTCAAGGTCAAGAAGATTTGCTCCCTGGGCTTCCCTGGTGGTGCAGTGGTTAAGAATCCGCCTGCCAATGCAGGGGACACGGGTTCAAGCCCTGGTCCGGGAAGATCTCACATGCCGCGGAACAACTAAGCCCGGGAAGATCCCACGTGCCGCGGAACAACTAAGCCCGTGCACCACAACTACTGAGCCCGCGCGCCACAACTACTGAAGCCCACGCGCTCTAGGGCTTATGCTCCACAAAAAGAGAAGCCACCGCAATGAGAAGCACACACACCGCAACGAAGAGTAGCCCCCACTAGCCACAACTAGAGAAAGCCCATGTGCAGCAATGAAGACCCAACGCAGCCAAACATAAATAAAATAAATAAATTTATTTTTTAAAAAAAAGAAAAAGACTTGCCCCTATGTTTTCTTCTAAGAATTTTATGGTTTTAACTCCTATAGTTAGGTTAACTGATTTCGAGTTAATTTTATATATAATGTGAAACAGGGGTCCAACTTCATTCTTTAGCATGTGGATATCCAGTTGCCCCAGGACCATTTGTTGAAGAGACTATTCTTTACCCACTGAATGGTCTCACCAACCTTGTCAAAAATTAACTATAGGCCCAGCCTTTCAGTCCCACAGGGAACTATTCCTTCCTCCTTTGAACTTAATACTCCACTTTGCTCCTCTGGCATTTCCTATCTATAGTTCTGCCTTGGTCAGCGTCTCTCCTTATCTTCAAGCAACTTGAGGACAGAGTAGATCTGGGGAAGAATGTGATCTGCAGAGATTGTGGGCTCCTGCGTGAAGGGAGCTGTAGGCTCATGAAAGTGTATATAACCTGGCCTAAACTCCCTGTACTTGAAGGCCAAGAAGGAGCGAAGTGGTGGACTAAGTCCCCTCTGCCCTGAGGTGGGAGGACTACTGGTAGAGGCAGGGTGTGTGGGGAACTAGGAGCAGCCAGCTTTTCCACCTTCGGTCCATGAGCTGAGGACTGCTTTGCTTCTACCACCATGTAGACGCCTACACTCAGGGTGCTCCAGCAACCAGATCTGAGTCCCAAAAAGCCCAGAAAATGGGATCCAGCAGTGAGAGAGAGGATTGGTCTTTTACATTCAGCAAAAGAAAGCTGCCAGAGGAGAAAGACAATAGTCCTTTGTAATATATACACATGTGAAAAGAGTACTTAAGGAGATTCAAGCCTAGCACAAAGGGCACTTTCCAGTAATATATATATATATATATATTTTTTTTAATGTTACTTTTGTTTAGGTGTAAAAGTGGCATTGTGGTTATGTCGGGGATTTTGTCCCTCAGTTTTTTTTTAAGAGCTTAAATTAATTTTTTAAATTGAGGTTAAAGTCATAAAAAATTAACCATTTTAAAGTGAACAGGGACTTCCCTGGTGGCACAGTGGTTAAGAATCCGCCTGCCAACGCAGGGGACGTGGGTTTGATCCCTTGTCTGGGAACATCCCACATGCTGTGGAGCAACTAAGTCCACGAGCCACAACTACCGAGCCCACGTGCCACAACTACTGAAGCCCACATACCTAGAGCCGGTGCTCCGCAACAAGAGAAGCCAACACAATGAGAAGCTCGCGCACCACAACAAAGAGTAGCCCCCGCTCACCACAATTAGAGAAAGCCCACAGCCAGCAACGAAGACCCAATGCAGACAAAAATAAATAAATTTATTAAAAATAAATAAATAAATTTTAAAAAGGGGAGGGGATTGAAACGGAGCAGGATGGTGTGGGGCCCTCCTGGATACAACCCTCACCGTTTCTTGTTTGTAGAAAAAGGCTTTAGTGTCCTGGGCCTTTCCTAAGTTCCAAAGAGCAGACTCAAGCAGTTACTAATTAGGGGAGTGAAGAAATGCAGAAACAAAGGAAAAATAGTCAAGAAACAACAGTTCAGTGATAAAACAGAGTCCTAGTTCCTCCTCAAGGGAAATACATAACAATCCGACACATATCTTTGAGTTGTTCTGTAGGAACTAAGACCCTCACCCAGGTGGAGGATGGTGACTACATGCTGACCGTAAGCACACAGACCCCTGACTGGTTGGAATCAGAAGGTTGATGATTAAGATTCCTGAAACACCACCCTGTTACCTCACCACCAACCAAACAGAAGAAAGTCATGCCCCCTGCAACCCTCACCTCAAATGTTGCCTTTCAAAGCCCTTCCCTGAAAAGCCATCAGGGAGTTTGGGTCTTCTGAGCATGAGCTGCCCATTCTCCTTTCTTGGCCCTGCAATAAATGCCTCAACACAACCTGGTGTCAGTGAATTGGCTTTGCTTCGCGACGGGTGAGGGGACCCAAGTTCGGCTGGGTAGCACCCATACATGTACATTTACTTTGTTTTTTAGTTTTTTGCCACTATTGACAATTCTGCAATAAATATGCCTTTCATGTGTCCTCACATCTGTGGTTTTATTTCTAAGCATTGGGATTATAGCATTAAAAACAACCAACAGTAGGATTATTGGGTCAAAGAGTATAGGTATTTTTAATTTTAAGACTTTGCTAGTTTCCTTTTTTAAAATGTAGCAATTCACATCTCTATCAGCACATAATAAGTAATTATCACCTCTTTTAAATGCTCTCCAGTCTGATGAGAATAAAGTGACGTTTTCATTTTCCTGACTATGAATAAATGTGAACATCTTTTTAGGTGCATTGCCTGTGAATTCTTATGTGAATTATCTTCTACTAATTTTCCCACTGTGTTGTATGTCTTTTTCTTGCAAATTTTTAAGCGTTCTTTGTATGGCATAAATAATAATCTGCAATTGTTTTCCAAATCCATCATTTGCCTATTGATTTTTCTCAGGGCATCTTTGCCATTTAAATGTATTTTATTTTTACATAGTCTAATATATTTATTTCTTTCTGAAGCTTCTAAGTTTCTAATCCTTATGAAGAAGGCCAACCTGGCCCTTAATTTTTTCATACAGGCCTAGTTGCTTTGATTTATTTTTTAAAGAATTATCATTATTTTTTTATGTTTAAATCTTTCTTTATGTAGATCCTATCTTTATGGTTTGGTTCACTGCAAGTAATTTATAATTTTTGTTACAACTGTGATTATTTTCTCCATTTTTATTTCTAGAATAGCATAAAGCTACTAGTGTTCTTCCAAGTCTTCTTGACAGAGAAATAATATCTTGACTAAATACAGGATTTGGGGATCACATCTTTTTCTCTCAGACTATCAATAGTATTCCTTGGTGTTCTAGCTTCCAGTGCTGCAGATGAAAACTCTGATGCCAATTTCTTTCTTTTTTCTCCTCTGTAGGAGATAGTAACTAGCTCTTTTCATGTGGAAGCATGTAACATTTTCTCTTTATCTTCAGAGTTCAGAAATTTTAGTTTTATGGAACCAAACTTGGGTCCGCTTGCCTATCACAAAGCAAAGCCGATTCACTGATACAAAGTTGTTGTGAAGGAAAATACAGCTTTTATTACAGGGTCAAGCAAGGAGAACAGGAGGCTCATGCTCAAAGACCCAAACTCCCTGATGGCTTTCAGGGAAGGGCTCTGAAAGGCAACATTTGAGGTGAGGGTTGCAGGCGGCATGACTTTCTTCTGTTTGGTTGGTGGTGAGGTAACAGGGTGGTGTTTCAGGAATCTTAATCATCAACCTTCTGGTTCCAACCAGTCTGGGGTCTGTGAGTTTGTCGTCAGCATGTAGTCGCCATCCTCCACTGGGGGTGGGGGTGGGGGTGGGGTCTTAGTTCCTGCAGAACAACTCAAAGATATGTGTCGGATTGTTATGTATTTCCCTTGAGGAGGAACTAGGACTCTGTTTTATCACTGAACTGTTGTTTCTTGACTATTTTTCCTTTGTTTCTGCATTTCTTCACTCCCCTAATTAGTAGCTGCTTGAGTCTGCTCTTTGGAACTCAGGGAAGGCCTAGGAGACTAACGCCTTTTTCTACAAACAAGAAACGGGGGACACAGAGGGGCTTTTATACCCAGGAGGGCCCCACATGGTCCTGCTCCATTTCATAGGGAAATGGTTAAATAAAATGTGGTACATCTACCCTGTGGAGTATCATGCAGTCATGAAAAAGACTGAATTAGTGTTTGTTTTGAAAGGATTTCTACAACATGGGGATATTAAGATCTAGTGGAGTGATGGATACAAGCACCTACTGCAAACTGAAGAGCACTGAACAAATGAATGTAAGGTCAAGTAATACATTCATGCTGATATCTGAAAATGCAATATGAATAAACTGCATCTTCCGTGTATTCAGGCTTCCAGCTGAGCTTGGCACCAATGTTCCTTACCGCATGAAGGGTTTTGAGGGATCTAGTCAACACAGTACTTCAGAAGATCTACCATGAAGCCCTATCATGCCAGAGGCACCAGACCTAGGCATATACTGATGCCTCATTCTATCAGCTTCCTTAAGGAATAATGGATTTCTCATAAGTTACTTTTCCATGGAGCAGACATTTTTTCTTTTTGGTGCTAAACATCTTGAATTTTGATGTTTCTTGATAGAAATCTTCCTAAAATGTACTATTTATTCTTCCCCCTCTTAAGCAAAGGGTACTACCAGCATCCTTTATAGTAGTGCAAGTAGGACAATGCAGTGGACAGTTTTCACTTTTTCTGTCACCTCCTTCAAAATGTGTCTATCTGCTACCACTTCTATTAATACCTTTCAAAGACCCTTTATAATTTTTCAACTTCCAATCATTTTAATTGGATTAAAAGCTAGATAATCACATTTGCTAAATCTCACACATTAACTAAGACTCTGAATAGAGACAAAAAAGTAAAGGATGTGGCTTCTGGACTGCCACTGTGCTCTCAGAGGCCTTTCTCGACACCTTCCAGAGGGCTCCCTTCCAGATAGGCGAGTGGTGCTATTATTGCAAAGCTGCTGTCAGCACCTGTGTGCAAGGACTGATCCAAAGAGTACAGCCTTGCCCAAAAGGTAGGACATACACCAAGAGTCAAAATGATCCGCAAACACATGTGCAAAGTGGCAACCACAGCCTCTCAAAGGGCAACAGTCAAGCAGTACCTCTGACAATTTATATCAACAAAGAGAAGTAGCTGCATGAAGGACACTGGTAGTTAGGTGGTCCTTATGCTAAAGAAGGGTGATTATTTTGGCTCAAATGGATTCATTCATTTGATGAATATTTATGGAGTGCCTATTCCTTATATGCCACCGTATTAAAAACTGAAATACAATGGAGAACAAGACATAGTTCTTCCCTAAAATAATTTATGGTCTATTTGAGAGTTTCTTAAAGGCATTCCCAACCATTTCTAGTTTTTGCCATATCCTAATGCCATCTGTACTATTACTTGATGTTTTACCTGACTATCCAGATTAATTCTATTTTTCCCAATACACATACACATAATTATTAAAATAAAAACAGAAAAATAGATATATGTATAACTGAATCACTTTGCTGTACACCTGAAACTAACATTGTAAATCAACTATACCCCCAAATAAAATAAAAATAAAATTTAAAATAAAAAGAGGCTTCTCTGTTAACCACCTAAAACACCTGGAGTATCATTAAGCTACAGCACTTTGGAGACACCAACCTACTGGGATCACATTAGTGATCTACATGACCATTAAAGTTCAAATACTACAGCCCTTCACAGAGCCAATCAAATCACCAAGCTGACGTTCTGGTTCAAAGAGATTTATAGGACCAGGAGATGAGAACTTCCTACAGAGAGAAACGCTTGAATTCATACTACACACCTAATGGAGGTGACCATGCCCAAGGATGCTGAGAACATGTGTAACTTATTGATGAGGGATAACTATTAAGGATAAGGAAGACTGATGGGGAATGCTGGATAAGTGGCTATAAAAAGATGGAAAAAGGGAATAATATATGTAGAATGATATAGGCGAAAAAAAAGCCATACTTTGACAAACTGATCTCAATGTTGACATTGCTGTGTTTCTAACAAGCTAGGGAAAATATTTTGCTTGGCAGTCATTTTGATATTGGTCAACATAATGACCTCCTAAAGTAAATAAAGCAATGACTAACAGCTCTTGGTGGCAGAGAGGTGATACCTAGGGAGACCATAAACTATTCACAGGTCCAGAGTTCTCTCTCCTTGGACCCGAAAGGTTGTAGAAATGAGAAAGGAGGCATTAGCCAAGGTCAGGCTCAGCTTGAATTATGTGCTAAAGGTCATATTAAGAACAGCTGGCCCCTGCTGCAGTCTGCCCTTTGGTGACAGGAAAAAAAAACAAATTAAGTCTGTCAGATACCCAGCCATCCCAAGGCAGGTAAGGCATGTCTACAGGTGGCTGGAAGATGAGTAGCAGCAATGATTTCAGATAATGGAGTCAGAGTAGATAAACTGGAGAAAGAGGCCAAGTGAAGAGGTATAATTTAACAGGGAAAACTGTCTGGAAAGGCCTGCCCAGAAGTCAGGTAGGCCATTTCTTATCATCTGGAGCAACGTGCTTCCTGGAGAGACCATTTTGTTTGGTGTACTCAAAGCTTTAAACATAACGTATTCCTAATCTTCTTGGCATGTGTCACAGAGTACATCTATCCAGGCCTAAAATCCACAGTAACCTCATTACCATTCCCACTAAACACGGTGTCTTTACAGTTGCTAAAGCAAGTCCTCCACCGGCAGGCAATACTAAGAATGTTTAAACATAAATTTTTAGTTTTTCAACTATGAGCTGGAACCCTGCTGTTTAGAAAGCAGATGACAGATGCCTAGGAAATTAAAGCAGCAACGTGAAAATAGCTTTTCCTTAGCAACAAAGTTATCCACAACCTTCCAGTTATAGCAAATTTGCAGTTATTAATTTTAGAAGAAATCTGGGGTAGACTAAAATAAACACAGCAAAAATGGTTGAATTTTATTTTCTTTTTACCTTTCAAAGGATGGGACTGACCATTTTTCATATTTTCAAGTGCTAGGGGAAGAAAGGTTTTAAAATCACCCTTATGCCTTTCCCACAAGGAAACATACTTATGTGTGCTAATGTTGACAACTTTGCTGTATGTCTATAGAACACAGAGAGATCTGTGAGTGCTCTGTTTGGTCTTAAGATTACTTTTTCATGAAACGAAGAAGGTCCAGCTGACAGAATCCTGCATACTCCATACATTCACTCTCTAATCTCGTTTCCTTCCATGCTGCTTGGGAGTAGGCTGGAGGTGAGGATATAAATCAGCCCCAAATCAATTTCTAGTAGTAGAAGAGTATATAATATAGAGAACAACGGGTAAGAAAGTCATTTAAAATCTATTAAATGCATGACTGCCATGGCATCACCACTCCCCAACCCCCCAGGATGCAGACGTGCAGAGCCCTCTGGCTCTATCCATTTAACCGGCTACATCATAACCTTGCAGGCCACAGTTTCCTCTACTATATTAGAGGTTTGGACCAGCTCTTCCAAGTAAAAATAAGCACTCACCAAGAAATTGCTAACTGACTGATACCCCTGCCTTCTGGGGTCAAAGAACTTGAATATCCTACTAAGATAACTACTTTAAAAAACTGTGGTTGTCTTTTTCCCATTAATAATCTCATAAACAGCATCTAAACTCAAATATGAGAAGGAAAGAAGAACACTTAATCACTCTAAAGAGTTTTCATATTAAAAATTATCACAATTCCACAGGAGAAGACATAAAAAGAGAGCGAAGGACAGAAGAGATGAGGGGTCAAGACCAGGAAGGAGAGACAAGACAAAAAGGTCCCATGACTTTCAGAGAAGAGGAATATTTTTCTCTCTTTCTTAAGATGACCCAAACTCTATTTAAAAAGCTATTTCTAGTCAAAGGCTCTGAGACTCCCAGGGCTTCAAAATAAGCCCATGTGGTATTCAGAAAATATTTGAACTCACTTCTGGGTGTTGCTTCCTCTCAAAGGGTCAAACCAAACATAGCTATAGCTACAGCTGGGAAACTTTCAAGCCAGATCAAGGTCAGGGCCAGTAACAGCAGCAAGTTAAAGGCTGGGTTGTGGGAGTCCCAGACTAAGGCTAGGAGCAGAAATAGTCTGGGAACAGGTCGTCAGAACCCTCACTTCTTTTGCTATTGAGTCATCTCATATATTCTAGCTGTGGCCAGGGACAAAGAGTAGTATTATTATCTGTACTTCTGTTAGTATGGTTACTAGTTCATATTAATCTTCATGCAGGCTAAAAATATAAAGCCTTTGATAATCTTTAGCTAAAATTCAGGCCCAACATGTTTTTAGTGAAGAGAGAAAAAAAGATTAAATGTGTGAAGTACTTGAAGTGCTTGCAAAGAAAGGTGCAGTGGATACCATCTCACTAAATAAAAAATGGATTATTCTAAAATGTGCTATTCAAAGTAAATACAATGTGCTATGGCTTAACTATCACAATGTTCCTCAAATAAAAGTATCAGAAAGCTCCAAATTAGCTAACGAAGTCAGACTCTCAGGTCTTCTACGCTAAGCTAAAATAGAGTCAAGGGAACATTATTTCCCAATGGTATATTGATTTCAAAATTATTTTCCCTTCTTATATAGAGACTGATGTGTTAGAAAGATACAATAGATAATCTCAAGAAATCAAGAGATGAAGGACTACAAATACTAAAGAGAATAGCAACCACGCTTTCAGTGCCCTTCCCAGCATTCTGAATATGCAGCTACCCCACCCCAACCCTTTGTAGATAGAAGACACATGTCCAGCAGTTCCACTTCTGGGTAGTCAAAAGAACTGAAAGCAGGATCTTGAAGAGATATCTGCACTATTATGCTCACTGTAGCATTATTCACAATAACCAAGGTGTGGGAGCAACTTAAATGCCCACTGACAGATGAATGGACAAAGAAAATGTAGTATATACATAAAACAGTATATTATCCAGAAGTAATAAGGAAGGAAATCCTGTCACATGTGACAACATGGATGAACTTTAAGGACATTATGCCAAATGAAATAAGCCACAAGAGGACAAACACCACATGATTCCATATGAGGAATCTAAAGTAGTCAAACTCATAGAAAGCAGAAAGTAGAATGGTGATTGCCAGGGGTTGGGGGCAGCGGGAAGTGGGAAGTTGTTGTTCAAAGGGTATAAAGTTTCAATTACGCAAGGTGAAAAAGTTCTAGCGATCTGCAGTATAACATTGGGCTTATGGTTAACAATACTGTACTGTACACTTAATTTGTTAAGAGGGTAGATCTCGTGTGTTTTTTTCACCACAATAAGAAAACAAAAAAAAGAGAGACTATATGGTGGGTGGGACAAACTTGGAAAAAGGACCGAGGAAGGGAAAAACCATCAACTGCTTCCTAAACTTTTGATTTTGAGCATGAAAGAAGAAAAGAAGCTGAAAACACTAATTACTCAACTGGGTTCCCTGGAACACTATTCCCAAGAGATGGTACATTTTAGAAGAGTTCCATGATCAAAAAATTTGTGAAAAATTGCATATTGTTTCCTTCTTGGATGTTCACAACGAGATTAGTATATAAAAGCTTCCAAGAAGTCCTAGAATAAACTAGCCTATTTAACTTTCTTCAAGAAAGCATTTCTAAACTCATTTGACTCAGAAAAAGATTTTTTTTTATAAAATAAATATTAAAATCCCAAGGGATTCATGTTTCATGGAGAACAATGTAAGAAATGATGATTTGGGGAACTAATTTTAGAGACAGATTCCTGGGCAGGGCAGACCTGCCTACTGAGAGTTCCTCCTCCTGTTTCAAAAACCCAAATAACCAACCAACATTACCCCTATCTTGCCTGAAATATTGAACTCCTTTTAACTCCTTTTATAATGTGAAATTCCAATTAGACTGTCTAATAAACATCTTCCAGAAGAGCTCAAATATTAGTCATTTATGATTTCATGTAAATTAATGTGTTGTCAGTGTCACTGTGTATTGACAGAATACTTTATAGTTTTCAAAACCACTTTAAGACACATACACACATGTCCTTCCTTCAAGCTACACAACTAGTAGGTATAGTCAAGACTAAACCCAAGATTGGCTGATTCTAATCTAGTATCCTTTGTACTAGAACATTAGCTGTGCTAAACAATAGCTGTGGGAGGGATCCCTGAGATTTTTATAAAGAAATAGTTCACATAAATCAAATCATATTTTTTTTTTAGGTTAAGGGAGACTCAACTGATTCTACCCTTACAAATTTTCTCAGGACCATGGAGAGTAGACAAAAGAGCAGAAAAATGACCATGTAAAAAGATTACCCATTTTCTAATGATCTCATTTTTCACACTACAAAAATCTTTCATATGTAAGTGACCTACACGAGTTATAAAGAAAACTGGATTTGGCAGAGCTTTCACATCTTAAGTGTTCATTTGGCATCACTTCTAAAAATACCATTAAAACAGACAGAATGAGTACAGGTGCCCTCTTTTGCCCTTATTGTACTTAAATACTTTAAACTGTTCCAGTTTTTCACAGAAACACTGTTCAAAAGAATATAAGTAAAATTTAATCCTAACCTTTTACTCAATTTCAGGTTCAAAATCTTTTCATTATCAGAGAAGATACTGGTAAAAACACCTCTTTTTAGACTAAAGAGAGAAACACCTTCAATCCTTTAAATAGAAAATACATCCAGGTGTTTACACCTTTAAAGGAAACTTGAGTCTCTACATACATGTCTTGACTAACGTCCAACTTGCATGTTGATAGATTGGCACTTATGTTAAATTTTCTTTTTTCGTTTTATTTTTTTTAGTGTCAACTTCAACTATCTCATTATCCTTATATTAAAGATTCTGAGTGAAACTGAGTAGGCACTTTAAAAGACAAAAAAAAACAAAAGAGCGAATCAACTATAAGCCTTGGACATATGGTTAGGAACCAACAGCACAGTTTAAATAGGCCAAGTTCAGCACTGATACAAATCAACATCTGTACAGCCTAATAACTTTCCAGAGCACTTCTTCACCTTCATTGTTTATCTGTGTAATAAACCTTAAGATTGTTAGGCTACTGTTCTTATCACTCTGGGAAAATAAAATCAAGCCTCAAAAGGTTAAGTAACTTGCCCAAGGTCACATCATGGCTGGGAGAAGAGCTAGGGGTATAAACTCAGATCTCTCAATTCCTAAGCCAGGACACTTTTTTTTTTTTTTTTTACTACAGCCATGGTTCTGTGGATGATGATGGCAGGAGTGGGTGTGGGACCCTTAGATACATAAACACCCCCCCGCATTAGTGTTCTAGGGAGCCTCTGTTACCCATGAGAGTGTATGCCAAGGCAGAAGAAATGCTGAGAACCCTGTGCTGGGTATCATACAACTTCGATATTGTCATCATAGGGATGAATAACCAGTTGACCAGGAACTGTTGAATATTAGCCATAAAATATGCATAAATGTAAGCCTTAAAGGATTTATTTCAAAATGTTAATAACTTCTCTTTTGAAGTAAAAACTGAGGCATGAATTGTATTTGTCTCATTTATAATAATGTTCAATAACAAGGGTCATTATGACAGCAAAAATGACAGTTTCACTAAACGTTATAATCCGGTGGAGTTGCATTGGCTCACACTGACTTAAAAAAGGGTTTACATGAAGACAACATAAAAATTAAAATCAAAAGCAAAACAATTGCAAAAAAAATTTCAAATTCATTTTGTTAATATTCAAAATGACCTATAGACATACTGACAAATTCTGATAACAAACTCCAGATGTGCCCTCCTCTGTGCAGTATATGTTCACCTGAAACGTTACATGAAATATGGAAACACGTATAAAACTAACTAAAGGACCTATAATACAACTCAGGGGTTCCTACCCAGGTCTGTGGAAAAATGACTTCATAGAAGAAGTGGGTTTAAAGAAACATTAGACCCTGGATGAGCAGCAACGTTCGGGAAGGGAGTTCCATAAGCAGAGGCAGCTCTCATGTCAATTACAGGTGTCTTGAGAGTCTCCAAGCCTCTCCTAGATTCTTCTCTGTTGCAAATAAAGGGGGTCGAATGAGGTCATGCCCAAGTTAAAGTCTAGCTTTAATGTACTATAAGTGTCAAAGAATACTTTTTTTTTATATTCATGTACTTAGAGTCTGGATTATTCTCTTTTTTTTTTTTGTGGTATGCGGGCCTCCCTCCGCTGCGGCCCCTCCCGCTGCGGAGCACAGGCTCCGGACGCGCAGGCCCAGCGGCCATGGCTCACGGGCGCAGCCGCTCCGCGGCACGTGGGATCCTCCCAGACCGGGGCGCGAACCCGGCCCCCCCGCATCGGCAGGCGGACGCGCAACCACTGCACCACCAGGGAAGCCCAAAGAATACTTTTTGATATGCTAAACAGCAAAACCTAAACTTCTTTATTACTCAAGTGCATGCTTAACTAAGTAAAAAAAGAAAGCTGTGCAGAGTGCCCTCTGGTGGACAGTTGGATATGCTAAAGGGCTTCCCATCTGGAAGCTCTCAATCAGCATTCATTCAACAACTCATTCATTCATTCAAATATAATTAAATATATTTAATCCACTGTGTGTCAATTATTGAGTATACAGTAGCTAACACGAGAGACACACAGTCATTGACTGCCCTCATCGACTGCAGAGTCTAGAAGCATAGGTGGACATTAAAGCATTGCTTCATCACAGAGGTATTTAATGCCACAAAGGAATAATAGATGGTATTATGACAATGATCTATGAAGAAGATGTAAGCTCCGCTGAAGAAAGGATTCCTAAAATTTTCACAATTAAGCTGAGACCTGAAGGAAAAGTGAGTTTTAGGCAGGCAGAAGAAACAGGATCCATAATCACCCTGTAAAATAGAGAAAAAGGCCAGTTGTGATTGGCTCAAGATGAGGAAATGAGAGCTGAGGCAGAGGTAGTATGTAGTACACGAAGGGTCATGTAGGCAGTGTTAATTAAGAACTTTGACCTTTAACCAAAGAGCAGTAGAACATAATCAAAAGGGTTAAAGGAGGGAAAGATGTGATTCAAATCATGATTTTAAAAGATCGCTTTAGTTTTTAACGTAAAGAATGAATTGGAGTTGGGAAAAAGTTGAATTGGGGTTGCTTCTAGTCCTTGCTCTCCCATATACCATCCTAGTTTATTCTACACACTTACTGAGTGTCAGCCAAGTGCCAAGCACTCCCATTCAGACCTCTGGGCACAGGTGGCAGAGTCAAGATCATGGCAGCTCCGTAAGGAACTACCATTAGAAGCCCCTTCCACCTCTGCTAGTCCTCCCATTGCTACACATACTATGGGGAAAAGCTTGTTGATGCGCAGATTTATCAGCCCACTCCAACAAGTCACATATTCTTGGGGGACCCTAATTACTGCCAGAGCAGGGGGCAGAAATTTGCCCCAACAGCCTGGGCTGCCTTGTTCCTGTGACTTCAAAGAGCACAAGTTAATAAGCAGGATCCCCTCCCTATAATGAACGGAGTAAAATTATACAGGATAAATGCACTATCCCCCAACTCCCTGTCCTCACTGGGGTCATTATTCAATTGATCCTTTTATTGCAGACTTGAAGGATGCACATTCAAATACTTTTTCCTGTGTTCTAAAATTGACTGTGGTGATGATTGTACAACTATGTAAATATACTAAAAACTGAACTGAATACTTTAAATTGTTGATTTGTAGGGTATATGAATTATATCTCAATAAAGTTGTTACCAAAACAAAAATTTTTTAAATCACCTCTTCTTTAAAGATGATGACATGGATGAGTGAGATGACAGCAGAGATAAAAGTGCCAAAGCCAAAGATAAAAGTGCCAAAGTGTTTCTGTAACTGTTGCATATTGGCAGACTTTATATTCATAGGCAAGCCAAAAGTCTCTACGATGATGAGAAGAAATCAAATCTATAAAGGTTGCATTTCCCCATAAATCACTCCATCTAAAAGCTTAGCCAAAGAGCAGCAATAACAACCACAACAACGATACATAAACATATAAACTCTCAAAAGAGATGTCTTTTTTGAAAAAAGGTGGTTGGATATAAAAGAGGTTAATGAAATATACCAATCAGATCCTTCTTCATTTACCTCCCACAGTTTACCTAGGAAAGGTGCAGCCTGAGAACATACACCTTAAACAGTGCTAGAACTTCCATGATTCCAGACATTGCTGCTCTGCAGGAGGCCCTCTCCCACTCTCCATATGGGGCAAACAGTGAAAGAGGAAAGGGCTGCAAACACGAAGCAAGTGGCCTGTAAAATGCCATCTATACTCGTTTTTGTTTTTTAAGTCTGCTGATTCCACTGAATCTGCATTTATAATGATACAGACAGCAAAAGAGATTCCTTTGACCAGAAGGATAATAAAGGTTGAAGCTATTCAAAATAGTCAAGGCCTCGGTTTAAAAGCAACTTTAGGCTAACATTAGAATGAAGGAGAAAAAGACTATAGCATTTTGGAATGTGCAATAGCAAGGAAAAGGGATTGTGGGCACAGGTAGACAGACACCTGCCACTGACTTTCAAAGCTTCAAAACCTTAGCTAGGAGACTATTGCTAAAAACCTGGAAGGGTTATTCAGGAAAGAAGGGTGTGCCCGACAACAGAAATTCTCCGTGGTCAATCAAGAACAGAGCCCCTGAGAAAGAAAAAGGGCATTACCTAAGGAAATACTAATATGCTTATATATAATGGGAGCTCTCTGGAAAGCTCAAACTTAAGCTTTAGAAGAAAGACACATAAATATAAAAGTAGAATCAACCTAAAAAAGCATCTTCAGCAAAAGGTGCAGTTAACAGAGGCTCAGAATGCCAGAGACAACAAAATAAGGTATTGCTCGCCATGTTCAAAGCAAGAAGGAAACAAGAGGATAGAGTAACAGTTTGGGAGAAAGGAGTGTAATATTCAAAGAAGACCAGTGAAAAGGGAGCCCCACTCAAGATGGAAGCTGACTTCCTTCTCTTATAATAAAGAAAATGGTCTGCACCTTGGTCAGGGCAAACAAAGAGCATGAAGATGGAGCTGGGAGACAGGGAGAGAAAGGAATCCATCACTTTCAATGATTTCCAGTTCTCCCACTTAGATGACTCTCATCCTAGGGCACTGAAGGAACTGATAGGTCCCTTTTGACACCACGTGGATGGAGACGGCATTCTTTTGCCCACAACAGTCCCACTCTACATGTGTCCAGTGCGTCACACTGTATATATTACTTTCTTGCTCAGTATCTCTTCTGGGCTTCTCAACAATCTAGTCAGATACACAAAGCTATTACTACTGCCCTCATTATACACTGAAACTCAGAATTTAAGTGACCTGCTCAAAATCACACAGCCCACCAGGAACAGGACCAGATCTAGACCCGGTCATGTGACTCTAGCCAGTGCCCTTTTCACTAACCAGTGTATCTTTTCACTGCATCTTCAGCAGAGCAACCGCTAAAATTCAAGCTATGTAATATTAACAACAGTGTAAGTATACTTCCAGCAAGATGAATACTATTAACCAGCAAGTGCCAGTTAAACATCTACTAACTGCCATATGACTCTGGCTGTTCAATCTTCAAATCTCATTTAATCTTCACACCATCCCCAGGAGGGAGTTGCAGATGAGGACCCAAGGCTCCCGGCATTGAGTAATTTGCTTGAGTCACCAGTGACTGGTGCAGCAAAGGTTTAAGTGTAGTGGAATCTGTTCTAGCTTCAAACTCCATACTCCTTCCATTACAACTGGCTGTTACCCTAAACGTTTATCAAGAACTACTCTAAGATATGGAGGGTATGGTTAACCCAAATACAATGAGCAGAAAACAGTCAATGGCTTTCCTGAGTCTTGAGAAGTTTGATGTGCCAAATGTATTTCTATAGCATGGCCTATGATTATGCTAACAAAAGAAAAGTCACTTCTTTCTTTTTTACCTGCGTCAAAGTCTTATGGGAATCAATGCTGAGGGCATGAGCATAGCAGGGGTGAGAGTAGAGGCAGGCAATAAAACAAATAGTGCCTGAATCTTCTATGATGCTTAAAGGGTTCAAAGATTACTGTAATCCCTGGGGTAAGTGTGCTTCCCTCTAACTAAGGAGTAGGCCAGGAGGCTGTTAGGGTGAGAGCAAAGGAAAGCTATAAGCATGAGCAAGTGGAACCTTCTTTTATCACCTCTAGGACCTACCTCCTGAGAAGTCTCATTAGTTCTGGCTCCAGAGGGCAACAAAGAAAGCTACTTTGATAGAGATGAGAACATGAGCGCTCTTCATGTTAAGTTTATTGCCTGGGACCACTAGCGATGGGGGCAAGAACGGTCTAAACGTAATGGAATCTGGGGCTTCAGACTCACAAATGTATAGGCACTAGCAAGTCCACCAGCAGCAGAAGTTTAAGAGAACACTCCACATAACACCATTTGTCAATTCAACAAAGGTTTATCAAGCATCTACTGTATCTATACATCAGGCAATGGGTAAGCTCTGTGGAGCTTACAGTCTGTAGGGGAATTACTGATACAGAAGGGGTGCTGTGGGCACTTGAAAACTAGGAATGGAGCTGAATGTTTATCACCCCTGAGTTTCCACTGATTCAGTGTGTTTCAAAATTCTGTAAAACTTCATTCATTTTAATTAAAAAACAAACCACCACTACTTACTTTTAAGGATCCCAGTAGATGCAGCAAATAGACTATTTATTTTAAGCACTGGCTTTTGTAATTTGATCTATGTCTTAAAGAAAATGTAATCTTGTTGACTATAAAAAAAATTCATCACCAATTGAAACTTTCACCTCCTAAGAAACCTAGGTCTACTACGCAAAATTAGTCCGTCAACCATAGAGAGTATAGGTGAAACTTTGTAATACAACATATTTACTACTTTACTTATTCTAGTCCAGTGTATGCCCCAAGAACAGCCTTTGCTGGAAGCATTAACAACCACTGTACAATTGCATAGGGAGGTGTTTAAGACTTGATGTTCTCCCACTTGATCTTTTAATCTATCAATACAGGTCCCAGATTAGCTACTAACACCTTCTATTCCCCCCAAGCTTCCAAATAGCAGCAGAGCTGGAATTTCAGGGATTTAAACCTGTGTCTGTCTCCAAACCCAACTGAGCACACCAATGCCCTACAGCTCTACTGTCCCCTGTTTAGATGAGAGTTAGCAAATCTGAGTGCCTCTACTGGTCAGGTAGGTAACACCAATGAGCAAAGAGGCAGGTAATGGATATGCATATTTGGTATGAACAGGAGAACTATGGGAGTTGGAGAGGGCACTGGAGGGGACAGCAGCTATTTGGCTCCAATGACTGCTACCACGTATGCTCTTGCAATTTTTTTTGGCCATGCTGCGTGGCACGTGGGATCTTAGTTCCCCGACCAGGAATTGAACCCGTGCTCCCTGCACTGGAAGCACAGAGTCTTAACCACTGGAATGCCAGGGAAGTCCCTATGTTCTTGCAATTTTAAAAGAAACCAGAACTTCAAAATTTTATGTATACTCCTGAATATTAACATTAAATGTTAGTTCAAGTTTGTTTGTTTTAAGAGTACCACGTGGGTCAAGCAGATTACCAGCTCTCAATCTTCGTTAACGTGCTGTTGGCATCATATTTTGAACAGCACTGGTTTGCTCTGCTAAATTCTGCAGTGTTATTTTCATAAGTGTAACATCACCCTGGGGATGGGTGAGGCAGAAAGTTCATTAACGCCTTAAATACAAAGGGCGCTCTCTTTTTCAGGTAGCCTAGATGGACTCATGGACTAATGTCATGTAAGGCAGAGCTGCTCACTTTGATCACAAGGTGATTTTCTCCCCAGGGGCCCACAGAATAAATTTCATTTCTTTCCCATAGCAATTATACCCTGAGCAATTGCTTACCCGTTTGTCAATGTCATTGTGTTGGAGCTGCACAAAGCGAGCGCTGATGGCTGCAATGTAACTCTGCTGATTGGAGAACGCCACGCGGCCAGCACCTTTGGGGTACTTCAGCTCTGGGTCCGTATCAATGCCAGCATAGCAGACACCGCCATACAAACGGTCCATGATCATTGCCAGTTCAACTGCAAGAAAATAAACACTGTTCGGTATAAATGTTTAAAAGGTACTCTTGCCCAGGAGAAGGAAGGACTGTGTAAGGATCATGCAGTGTAATTAAGAAATGGAAAACCCATGTTTAGTCTCATGAAGAGTGTCTACACCAGTCTTACAACTCAAGCAGGGGAGCTCCTCATAGGATATTTGAAAACAAAATGAAAAAAAATTTAAGAGTTTACATAATCAGAATTTCAGCAACAGTATAAAAGAAATGATCTATCAGCAATCCTCCTGTTCTAATTTCTAACTGCTTAGTCCACTGGAGTGGGCCCTGGGTAGGCAAAGCATTTCAGGTACCCTAACAAGTTAATAAGAAACAGCTCTACTTACTGACCTCTAGGACTGAAAGCAATTACTAAAGTCACACTACTATATTAAGATCAAGCTATAGAAAGAATTTAATTTAAAAAAAAGAATTTAATTCATTTTAACTAGAGGCAATATGTTTACAGGCTTAAAGTAAATCTCTACAATTAAAAAAAAATAAAGATTTTAAGAGTATATACTATCCCAATTGAGAATTCTCCATACTAACTTCTCACACTGAATTCTTAAATAATAGTACTAAAAATGATCACAGCAGCAATGATTTATTGAGCACTTACAATGTGCCAGGAAACACTAAGCTGCTACAAAGGCAGTAAAAACATACCCATCCTACACCCTGCTATAAATGCAGAGGTCTGGTCTGCACACCTCACCATATTTCTTCTAAGTATACCTTTATATTGGTATATTTGCAAAACACCTGTACAGAAGGCACTTGGAAATTGGACCATTCCAAAGGTCTGATATTCTAAAATTGTCCTCATCAAAAGGTACCATGGAGAGACACATAGCAGTTACTTACCTGGATCCAAACTGCCTGAAGGTAATTGTTTACTTGATACTGGATGACACCTCCTCCAGGTATGACCATTCCTTTCAGGCCACTCACATGGTTTAAGTCCAAAAGACTTAGTCCTACCCCTGGGGAACGACCCAAGAATCCACTTCCCTCAAACACCTACACATGGCATTTGGAAAGGAGCAGACAGGGAAGACAGATGATGACCTGGGTCACAACCAGTGTGCAAAGACCATCAGACAGTAGAGCTCCACAGGAATCAGTATCTGGGGAGAAGGAAAGCAGCACAACCTGGAGGGGTAGGGGAAGAACTCTGCAGCAGGTACAAGGGCTGAAGGGCTGAACGGTGTAAGATTTCTACAAACAGAAGGAAAGCCAAGTACTACTGGTTCCTGTAATAGGAAGCTGCTGAGGCAGTAAGGAAGCTATATCGCCAGACAGAAAGGCTGTTTTTCTATTCAACTTCTTCAAAATTTGTCCCCAAACCAGATTGCCTAATACTGGTAGTTGTTTTCTAAGTGCCTGTTTCTAACTGGAAGAATGACTTCCAACCAACAGGTAATTTTCAGAAGGTGAGAAAATAAACTAGCAATAATTAAGCCAGAGAATAAGTGCTTTTAAAGACAGAACAGCAGAAAGCTATCCCAATGATCCCATTATGATCAGAATTACTGAGTCACATCGGCCAAGGCAACATTGCTGGTTAGAGCCCAAGTGAACCCTGACTGCAGTCTTGGGGCAGGATCCAGGAATCACATTCATTCAAACAATGCAATAAGAATCATGTGTGTACCCTAAATATCAGAGTTCAGTGGGTCCTCATACTTCACCCCAACAACTTCTGATGGCTTGGGGACTTCCTCACATAGCTAACATTATTCCAGTTACAGAGAACAAGAAACTGAACGTGGAATTAATTCACTGCAGTCATTAATGAATTTCCTTTATTGGTCAAGTGGGCTTGGTAAAATATGTAACCTCAGCGCCTGGAAATTAAACACTAATTTTCCAAAGACCTGGCTTCCTCTGGAATGGAATAAGACAGTGAAAACTCCCTCAGCCTGGTGAATGGCCAGGAAAAGAATGCTGTCAGGGGACTGAATACACTTGTCTTCCACCCTTAGGAAGGATTCAAGAAAATATCTAATTTACAAAGAAGGTATACATACCAGCTGTGAGCTTGAAGCTCCAGCTGAAGAGAAGAGTTACTGTAACCACAGGTTCTTCTACTGCATCTTGGTCTCCAAAGGAACCTTAGGGATCCTCAGATGCCAGAGATGGCACCTTCCACAAGCACTTTGTGAATCTGGCTGCTGGAAAATCATCTTCATGTGCCAAAGATTAGGTCATGGCTGATGCTGCTGGCAGTTACGTACTTTTGATAGGAAAAAGAAACTTTCATTCACTTGTGTCTTTATGAAAACTATATAAAAAAATAATTTCCACTTAAAAGCTTATATACAGTCATTTTCTTGGCCACCCAAAACTCTGCAGACATTTGAGCCAATGAAGTCTCACTCAAGTGAAGGGCAATTTGTTGAGAAGCTACAAGAAAGAAACCAAGGTGACTAAAGAAAGTTTTCGGCAGGGGGGGAAGAATATGAAGATTACCCATCTCTCTACCTTAATCTGTATTTTAACTACAAAAGTTCTAATACTGTGATGACCCTTGAAGAAAAGTAAATAATGACCAAACAACTGCTGTTTGTATTTGGTACTTTACTCAATCAGCAAGTCTTCACTAAAAGAATACTTCTTGCAGGCTAAACTCATGCTGGGCTCAAACACCAGAGGTATGTCACTTAAGTACTAAACAGAGTTTTTAATTATCGAGAAAAGTAACCAGTTGGTAAAAACAGCATTAAAAAAAAGTACTAACAATTCATCCACTACATAGGTAACTAACAAGCACAGAGCAAGCTCTCCTCAAATCCTACAAATTCCCAACCCGAAAATATTTTTTATATGGAAGATACAAATTCACCTACAGATGTCATAATGTACCACTACTTTCAGAGACTAGGTTTTAAAGGGTTCTTTAGAGTGAGTATTATCAGTTAATGTAGGAAAGTCCCATATAAATTCCCTTCCTCTGATTTGGGGGAAGCTGAGCCAAGAAGAGGGCTACCATTTTGACTACTTGGGAGGAAGAGAGAAAAACAGAAAAGAAGGAGTAAGGATCTGGTAGAAGTCAACTAAAACATTCGTGGGTCTATCTATACCTTATGATCTCAATCCTGCTCAAGAAATGTGAGTCCTTGGATCAAGGAAGTGTCTTATCTGGAAAATGTAGTCAAACCACCTACTAAACCTATGACAGTGAATCCTCATTCTAAACCATCCTCTGTAGAGAACAAGGACAGCGTAGCTCCCCAGAGTATGTTCTTAACGTTTAACCTGAGGAAGATGAGGCTACCGGAGCAGGACATACAGGTAGAGGCTGAAATTCAGACAGATGGAGGTGACAGCAGACATAGAGTCCATGAGGAAGTCAGGAATCTCCAAACCACTTCTATTTTTTCCTTCCCATCCAGACAGTGTTCACGGTGTCTGTTTGGTCACCATAGGGGTGGGAAATTAGGAGTTCTGGTAGCTATATCCAAGGGCCTTCTGTACTTTGGATAAGATGTTCTGTGCTCTTAAGACAACTCAAATCATCTCATAAACAACTGTTCCATGGTAACAGTACACTACTATGAGTATAACCCACACATTGGCTCTTGTGAGGAGCTTCACCATGTCCCAGACTGGAGAAGGAAACAAGAATATTGCAGTTGTATGTGGCGTATAGCGTTTCCGAATTCCTCTGGGTTGTGGTGACTCTGCCCTGAAGGTGAATCTGAACCCCAACTGTGGTTCCTTGTTTTGCTAATTCTTCACAGAGATCTGAAAGGGACTTCAGTTCAACAGAAAGAAAATCATGATGACTCCCCATCCTGCCCCACCCCAGGATCCTATTCCTGTCATTTAATTAGATTTCAAAGCTAGCCTACGGCAATGTATAAGTCTGAGACACTATGAGAGCCAAACAGGGTGGAGCAGGAATGAGGATTCCTGAGGGAACTACTACCCACAATTCTAAATTGTGAATCTAGAAGCTACATTTCTCCTCTTTGGAAATAACAAAGCAGACAGGAAAGAGGCCTAAGGCACCTCAGGATGACAAGAGGTCTGGACTTCTGAAAGAAAGGAAAATTCAACTTGAAGGTGGACTTTCTGGGTTGACGATTGCTGAGTTGGTTCATGAGGGCAGATCACACATCTTTCGTGGAAGAAATGTGCTCATTAGCTTCCACTCTGCATGAGACGTTGGGAAGTTAAGAATATTTTCAAATAAATGATATGAACAACCAACCAAGTAAGAAGGATAAGAGTTTTAACTTGATTAAATCGAGCTGGTACCAGATTGACTATTATTGCTGTTACTGAGACAACATCTCAGATCTCAGCTTGATAAAGCAGCTTCCTTCTGTGCAAAGAGCCCCAAACTTGAAGTCTGGAGATCTGAGTTTGAACCTTGGTTTTTTCACTTGTTGTGGTCTTGACTAATCACCCCCTTTGAACTCTGCTCCCTTATCTCTACAATGAAAAGTCTACCACTTATAACCTCACAGGGTTATCATGAGGATTAAACATACATGAGAGCTCTGAGCACACTGCTGGGCGAAGAGCAGTGCTCAAATGTTTAGTTTTGTCCAGCAGTTGTTTTCCCCTCTACTCGTAAATCTTTGCTTAACATTTACTTGGCCTGGTTTCTGCTCCATAAGCACCAATTCATCCCAGTCTTACTTTGGCTTTATGCTAATATTGCTCAAACTGCCACTGATATGGAAAACTTTGACATCGGCTGTGGGGAGAATTTGCTTTTTCGGAGGAGGAGCAAACAAACACAGACATTATAAAATCCTTACGCCTAAGGGCAATGCAGTTAATCAAGTCAGTATGCCAATTCTGGAGTTTATCTGAGACAACTCATTCTGAACTTGGGACTTGGTGAAAGAAAAAGCTTCTACAAAAAAGAAGGTGTCCACAATGTTCACTGCAGCACTATTTACAATAGTCAGGACCTGGAAGCAACCTAAGTGTCCACTGACAGATGAATGGATAAAGAAGATGTGGCACATATATACAATGGAATATTACTCAGCCATAAAAAGAAATGAAATTTAGTTATTTGTAGTGAGGTGGATGGACCTAGAGTCTGTCATACAGAGTGAAATAAGTCAGAAAGAGAAAAACAAATACCGTATGCTAACACATCTATATGGAATCTTAAAAAAAAAAAAAAAAAGGTTCTAATGAACCTAGGGGCAGGACGCAGACGTAGAGAAGGGACTTGAGGACAAGGGGAGAGGGAAGGGTAAGCTGGGACGAAGTGAGAGAGTAGCATTGACATATATACACTACCAAATGTAAAATAGATAGCTAGTGGGAAGCAGCTGCATAGCACAGGGGGATCAGCTCTGTGCTTTGTGACCACCTAGAGGGGTGGGATAGGGAGGGTGGGAGGGAGACGCAAGAGGGAGTGGATATGGGGATAGATGTATACATATAGCTGATTCACTTTGTTATACAGCAGAAACTAACACAACACTCTAAAGCAACTATACTCCAATAAAGATGTTAAAAAAAAAAAAAAGGAAAAGGTGTTGGCAGGGGGACTTCCCTGGAGGTCCAGTGGTTAAGACTCTGTGCTTCCACTGCAGGGGGTGCGAGTTCCATCCCTGGTCTGGGAACTAAGATACTACCATGCCGCATGATGCAGCCAAAAAAAAAAGAGAGAGAAAGAAAAAAAAAGAAAAACAAAAAGAAAAAGCTTCTAGTGCTGACAAACTTGACATAAAGATGATTTCTGCCTGCTACCACTTCACTGAACAAAAAGGCTATGGTTATAATACTCCTATTTCCTTAATCATAAATCAGGATGTGATTCCTAATACATGTGGACTACCAGAATGTTTGCAGAATGTCTGAAATAAATGGTCTTAGAAAAATTCATCATGTATGTTCTCTAGATGTATGTCATACCTTACTGAATATTTACCTCAAAAATTTTTTTCCCTAGAATTTCCATAGAAAGCCATTCTCACAACAGTGGGGGGGGGGGGAGTTGGGAGGGGGGAAGGTGGAGAAGGAAATTTCAGGATCCATCACAGAATATTAGCAGGGGAGAAAAAGACAGGAAAGAATCATCAGAGCAATAGTTAGGAAGATGGGAGACCCAAAGATGATGGGCAAATGGTAGGCTCCAGGAACTCAAGACTGATCTGTTCTGCAGGACCTGGTCAGATAAACTGTCAGAAGAAAGTCATAAAGTGGAGGAACAGCTCACAGATGCCTCTAATTACAGAGAAAGACTGAGGGTTTTTCAAGCCTGAACAAAATTGGAAGTGGATGGGTCCCAAAGCTTGATCACTGAGGCAGCCCCCAAATGAGATGTCTAAGCCAAGAAGCTAGAGTCAGAGAATACTCACGTTTACAAACCAGGGAAGAATACAGGGACCAGATCCTTCATTTTCCACTTTTTCCTAGTGGTCTCCTCATAACCCCCAAGCCGGGCACTTAGTTGCTCTCAGAGCAAAGAGATGTGGTCTGGAGAGGTTCTAATGTCATAGGGATATGCAACAGGGATATTTCCATACTGAGATTTAGGAAGACATGCTGCTTACAACACTTGAATGAAGCGTGGCAACATGCTATTGCACGTCCAGGTAGTAGCGGGAGGAGAGACAGACCAGACAGACAGACCACCCCTCTCCCTGTACTGACTTCTCTGAAGAATATGTTCACTTTAGCCACACGGTGGCATGGCGAGTCTACCAACGGCCTTTCCTAGCGTCGGGGTGGGGAGTGGAAGGAAAGCAAGATCGAGAAACACCAGGAGACTTCAGGCAAACCATCCTCGGCTTGCCACTGTCACTGACAGGAGTGATGGAAGGGAGAGACAAGAGACGTAGAAATGTGTACTATTTGACTTAGAGAAGGCAACAATCAGGCAGTCCAACTTTGGGTAAACTCATCTAGATTTTCCACTGATATTTTCCCATTTTCAGGCTAATTTTTCTAGGCCCCTGATTTTTTCCAACCTGAATTTTTAAAAGTCACGCTTGTCAAAAGATCAGAAGGGGGCTTCCCTGGTGGCGCAGTGGTTGCGCGTCCGCCTGCCGATGCAGGGGAACCGGGTTCGCGCCCCGGTCTGGGAAGATTCCCACATGCCGCGGAGCGGCTGGGCCCGTGAGCCATGGCCGCTGGGCCTGCGCGTCCGGAGCCTGTGCTCCGCAGCGGGAGAGGCCACAACAGTGAGAAGCCCGCGTACCGCAAAAAAAAAAAAAAAAAAAAAAAGATCAGAAGGAGCAACCTAAACTCCTCAGTCAAGACAATACCATTTAAACAGGTTGCCTTGTTTCTTCAGAAGTGTTTCTGTACTTCTATTTGGTGGGATAACTATATTTAGAATAATTTATTAGTGATAATGGTCCCTGTCTTACAATGGGAAAATATCAAAGATAAAAAGCCTCACGAGATCCAAAGGAATAATTCTTGAGTGATAACATTTTAGTCACTGTAACGTGTTGAAGGACCATTTTTGGCCCAGGATAAGGTGAAAATCAATCTGGACACATAAAATCTCACCTGTTGAGTCTCATCACTGATATCTAGTCTAGGATCACCTTGTATATAGTGCCTGAAATAGTTTTAAGACTTTTCAGAATTCATAACCATGATACCCCTAGAAATAATTTTTAAAATGCCCTGAAGTATTTAAAAAACAAAATTTGAGAACCATTATGTTAAGGAGTATAATTTAGCATCCAATTAACTGAGTTAGTATTCTATTCATACATTTCTCCTTTTCTTCTGTTCTGAAATCTTTGATTCTGTAGGTGACGACCTGTTCAACATGATAGGGGGATGTCCATTCAGTGTGGCATGATGTGCACTTTCTCAGTGCCAGTAACACAGTGCGTGCTCAATACGTGTTTATTATTCAAGTGAACTGCACTGTATTCAATTTAAGATTGTCTAGCAAAGTCAAAATGAATTCTTTTAAAAACAGTCTTCGATTCCAAGACACACACCAATCCACAAAGCTCAGTGTGTTCCAAAGAAAACTAATTCTATGCACAGGGATAAAAGCTGCAGATGTTATTAACTCTTTTCATCTAGATTACATGGTCTCCAATCTGGAAGTCTTGGATAGATAGAGTAAAATTCTAAGATGCTAATGTAGATTGTTTAGCCTTCTAGAAACTAGCTACACTGACAGGAGGTGCTGGCATGGGGGAACACCGCCATTAGACCAAGTGACTATAGAGTACTAGCCAATAATGGCAAAAACAAAATTTTGAAACAAAAAAATTTAGCTTACGTTAAAGAAAAAAGAACTTTGAAATTTACAAAATATGTACTATCTAGGCAGGGAACACAAAATCCCATTTCTGACTAGATAACTAAACATAATTCTTGTTTAACCGTAGAACTTGCAGCATCTTATAGACACAGAATGTTAAAGAAAGAATATAATTTAGCATCTTGGGTTTCCTGTCTTGCAGTGTCAGTGTGATCATAAGAACAGTGTGAAAAATAGATCATCACAAGATTTATATAGAGAAAAAGATATAGAGGCCCATACCTATCCTTTCAAATCATTTAAACAGAAAGAATAAAGAGTGGCTAATAAAAAAGGGAATTTAGTTTATAAACTATTGTGTCTGTGACTTAAAAATAGACATAAGAGGGGCTTCCCTGGTGGCACAGTGGTTGAGAGTCCGCCTGCCGATGCAGGGGACACGGGTTCGTGCCCCGGTCCGGGAAGATCCCACATGCTGCGGAGCGGCTAGGCCCGTGAGCCATGGCCGCTGAGCCTGCGCGTGCGGAGCCTGTGCTCCACAACGGGAGAGGCCACGACAGTGAGAGGCCCGCGTACCGCAAAAAAAAAAAAGACATAAGAGGTTAAAGCCAGTTCTGTTATTTTTACAACTGTGGGAACTTTTCTTTCAGAAATTTTTTTTTCAGATTCCCAGCTAAGAAAAGGAGAGGGGTTGAGATATTAAAACTAATTTGTGCTTGTATTTAGTTGCAGAAAAGAACAGCTAGAATACTAGCAATGAATGTCCATTTTTGTAGAATCCATTTGCAGTTAAAACACTATCAAAGGGGATTTTTCTCCCTCTCCACTCCTAAACACACCACCAGTTAGAAAAAGCCAGGAATATTACACAGTGCCCCCACCCACACTTTTTTTTTTTTTTTAAAGGGCACAAGCTGTTTAGAAACAAAGGGCTGCATTGGCCCTCATCTCATAATGCTGTTCACGTTCGAGTTAGCCCTGCTTAGACTTTATTTTCTGACAGCAGATAAAGGGGGAAGCATCTCTGCTGTTTTGCTTTCCTTCTCTGGGCAGGTTTTCCATGAGAATGAGAAAAAGACCCAGTGATGCTTGACTTTCTGAAGTACCATAAAATTACAAACTCCACAGTCATAATTAATATGTTTTAAAGTCCTTCAAAATGGAATTACGAATACACCTTTATACAGATCTAAAACTTATCTTTTAGGAGTAGATTGGAGTTGAGATTTGAATAAATATGTTAGAAATGTTGAGGAACATTCAGAATTAAGAAGTCCCCAAAGTCACAGAGCCAAAGAGCTGTAGGTACATTTTACAATTCTGTTTCACAACTTGATTTTAATGACCTCTGCTTTTTCTTTTACTTTTTAAGTAGAACTAAGTCTACTTGCTTACACTAACGTAGAGATAACACTGTCCTTTTTGTTACTACAGTGGCAACAGCTACCTTATTTTTTCATCTTATTTAAAAAAAAATAAACTCATCTATTTTAAGCACTTTGAAAACTTTGTTCTTACAAATAATTTTATTATATTCCACGGGCAATCACACTAATCCACAACCGATTAGATTTGTCTTTGGATTTAAATATTGAAGTCATCAGCACAGCATCACTTCAAATGCCCCAGTCAATAATGATTCTGCCCAATCCCAGCAGGCACAATTATTTCATCATTGGAAAGGTACTTAAAAAACAAAAAAGAGGGGAGCTTTCAAGAAATCAAAATAAAGATGCTCAAATACATACCTCACTTTTCAAAGTACGTAAGAAAAAATAGGAACCTGTTTCACTTGGGAAAAGTTCAGTTTGATTCCCAGTGACACAATTTCTAGCAGTGGTTTGGTTCCTCACTGACTAAGTGGGCACACAGCTGCACTGGACAGATTTCTGATGGGGTGACTCCTTTTTCTGTCATACATAACAATGCTAACTGGCATAAGAATGCACACTGCCAAATGTATTGTTATTATTTTAAAAATAATTGGTTGAACAGGGAGGCACTAATTAGAATTCATCCCTCTGAAATAACAATTTAATGAAATTCACTCTTGTACCATAAGAAAATACAATGTCTTGGGAGAAAACATTTAAGGGTCAGCTCAGTGAAACTGACCCAACAGCCTTCTTTTTGGAGATTGCGCACAGCTGACCAGAAACCTAGAAAATATTGAAGACTAAACACATTGGGGATTTTGTTGTTGGTTTTGTTGTTGTGGTGTTACTATTTCCACTCACCAGCTCGAAGGGGTCGTGGAACTCCCCCAACAAAGATAGTTTTTCTGGGGTCCAAAGGCTGAGAACCATCCATTACAAAGTCACTGTCACTTAGGTTCCATGGTCGAATTTGCACCTGAAAAAAAGTCGTTTACTTGGTCCTTACTTCATTTCCATCAACCCCAAATGAGAATAAGGTGACTAAAGACAAACCCACTGACTTGTGCATTTTACAACATACACAACCCAAACAAAATCCAGTTATTAGTTCATGTAATCTGCATTAAGTGCCTTTCAATAGAACTCTTGGGGAATCTACTTACAGGTATTAGACTCAACACTCTACACATATACCATGAAACCTTCAGAAACCACCTGTGGTTTAAAAAAGGGCAGTCTTTTATAGGTAGAGTCTGGGTTTTGAATTTTAACACGTTAGACTGTTTATAACCTGTCACATTACAGCACTTAGTTTTTTAAGAGCTCACCTAAAGAGGGACAGGAACATTGGGAATATTTTCTAAAAATTATCCATATGTCTGGCTTTTAAATGATCACCCCCTAAAATTAAAACATTTCTCTTTCAGCAATACGATTTAACACAGTTTAACACTTATCAAGTTAGCACACAATTACCAGCAATATCAAATACTGAAGGTCACAGATTTATCGACTTTTGGTTGATCTGATTTTCCTAAACAAGTCTGGTTAAATAAAGGTAAGCCTAGAAAATGAAGCACATTTTCAAAGAATAGAAAAAGAAATCTCTATGACATATTTCTAACTGGTAATGTCTCTTCACTGGGACTCTGGCTTCCTGCCCATAGTTTACACTGTTTTACTATTATCATATAAAATAAGGTATTCCATCAGAATCGTAACCTTAAAGCATATTCCTTTCAATCCATAACCAAACAAAACAAAAAAAGCACAAAAAACCCTCCCATACCGAAAGGCCAGTTTCAGCACTGCCTGAAAACCAACAAGTCACTCAGCTGGCCATGCGCGCTGGGAAGTGGGCCAGGTATAGAAGCAGAGAAAATAGTGTCGGTCTTTAAGGAACACCCCTCTCCTTTCCCCTCATCGATTAGGATAGGAAACAAAACAGCTGAATTTTCATTTTCTTAGTATCAGCAAAATTCTTCTTTTGCCCCATTACTCAACCAACGACACAATGCAAGGAAACACATATGATAATTTCTTATGTGGCCTGGCTATATCCAGGAGTACTCCTATTTGAAAGGTAGTAAATCTGCCAATTACACTTTCAAAACATCTTGGGTCAACTCTAACACTGGCATCGCTCAGTTAGAAGCAGGCTACATGTTCCTTATGATTGTTACAAAATGTACCCCCCCGCCCCACAGCTTTTTGGGCTTTTATGACACAGTTGCCTTCATCAGTTAGCCAGAAGCCATAAAATCTCCACTTCTTCCCTAGACCCTAAAACCTTGGACCTGTTTGTAATTCTGTTAACACTCAGGCATCTGCTCTACCTTTATCACTTAAAAAAAAAATCCAGTTCTTTCCTTGTAAAATTTGGTCTGTTTGACTAAATTATCGTTCCCTTGACATTTACCACAAAGGCAGATTCACCAATACCATAAAACACCACTTTCACATGCCTTCATGAGGGCCCATTATTAATTTTTAATTAAAAACACAATGTCCTGACACTAAGAAAGAGGATTGTAATGTCACCAAAAAAAAAAAAAAAAAAAAAAAAAAGTAGGGCAAATCTTTTTCTACACAGAGCCCTCTCTTCTTCTAGTCTCCTCCTTTATTAAGTAGTTAAAGCAGCTTCAGGACCAGGTAATTCCAGTAACTTTATGATAACTGAGTTTGCTCATATGGCTCACAAATGAAAACGATTCCTGTGTAGTATCCATAGTGTTCTGGTTTCATTTAATCAAAAGTACAGAAAATGAAGCCTTGTACAATAATAGCTGGAGGTTACTGCTGCTCAAAAGAACTCTGCAGACGATCTCAAACCTGCCTGTTGAGAGTCTTCATTGCTACCTCTTCTTCCCTCTGACACCCTCCCCACCCCTTCATTACATCACACACAACCCATTCCCTTACCCTATTCTTGGTAAAAATACAGGAAGAGGACTAGGGAGACAGTAATGATTAATCCTATTCACAAAACCCACATTTCCCAGCTGCCACCACAGAACAGCTCCTCAGAGCTCACACCACTGCAGATTCAGAGAAATGTCAACACAGGCCAACATCAGTACACTCTAAGAGCTAAGCAAAAAGTAATACTGTGGTACTGTTTGCACTGAGAAGTTCCACTCACACTCTGGTTTCTCTCTGAAATATAAGACCATTCTCATACAGGCATGTTCTCCATCTTCTAAGGTTTATTCTCAGGGTCTAATATCCATGTTCTATCTTTCTGACTTACTCTTCGAAAAAAATATATATATACATGTTTCTCTACTCTTTTAATCCCATACTTTATAAGCTGACTCAGATATTTTGTAGAAGGGGTAGAATGTAAGTAAAAGAACTGTTTTTTTATTATCTTTATTTCTTTAATAATTATTTTTGAGAAAGGATGAAATTAGATCTCTGTCCTAATTCAACATAAACTTCCCCTGGCAAAAAAGCTTTTACATACATAGGGATTACTCTCTGTGTGTGTGTGTGTGTGTGTGTAAAACAACTCTTGCAGGATGTTGTCAAATAGGCTATACTGGGCAGTAAAAGCCACAACATCCTAAGGACAAGGATAAGGTGAAGAATGGTGAAGATTACCTTAAATGAGCCTGACATGGTTTCAACACTGCCTCCTGAAGAAACCTGACCACATCTGATTACAAAGGTGACTCTAGGAAGAGGCTATCTGGGAGGGAGCACCCACTAGCCCTTTGGCCATGCCATGACCTTACAGTAAGGGTTACACAAAAACAAATGTCTGTAGGGCCAGACAGGCAGCACAAACATGCCAAGCTACCAGGACAACGGTTAGTAAGCAGGCAGTGACACAATGGAGTAAACCACTCCTTTTATTTATTTTTTTAATTTTTATTTTCTATTGGAGCATAGTTGATTAACAATGTTGTGTTAGTTTCAGGTGTACAGCAAAGTGATTTAGTTACACGTATACATGTATCTATTCTTTTTCAAATTCTTTTCCCATTTAGGCTATTACAGAACACTGAACAGAGTTCCCTGTGCTATACAGTAGGCCCTTGCTGGTTACCTATTTTAAACAGAGCAGTGTTAAATCGCTCTTTTTAAAGGAAGCAGACACCTCTCAGCTCCAGCTGGTAGTTATCATTTGCGAATGGGTTGTCAGACTTTTCCATTTCTCAAAAGTAGCTAGAAATTCAGATTTTTATATGAAACTTCAAGATTTTTGAATGTTGGGAACTAATTCAAATGTATAAAGTCACTTGTACACGCTAGACAAAACTATCTGCAGGCCAGATCTAGCCTGTGGGCCCCAGTCTGTGATCTCTGGTTAGAAAGGTTTAGTTACCACACAGCTCCTCACAATGGAATGTTTTATTGCATAAACACTTACGAGACAAAATTAATAAATGGTTTTTCTTTAGTTTCTTTTTTAAGCATGTATTTCTGTGGAAGTTCTGGTCAGGACCATAAACCTACTTTTAGCTGAATTATTTGTCTTCTAAATTTTTATCCCCTTAATTAATAATTGGCTTTGTATAACTGCTTATCTGCAAAGGCAAAATCTTTTTAAGGATAAAGGCAAAAACCAAACATAAAGCTTGGTAGTATAAATATACCAATTTATACCATAAAGTGACTTCAACAGCCATCAAGAAATCTAAATGAACATAACATTAATATGTAATAGCAACAGTTAGTACTAAAAGCACGAATTTTCCTTTTCAAAGTTTCCCAAAGTGTGTTCTGTGAAGTGAAGATCCCTAGGGTTGTTCTGCCAGAAAAGCAGTGTTTAGGAAAAAGTTATAAACTTCCTTCTTCACAGCACACACTGGTGTATATTAATTAAAGGCTCTAAGAAGTTCTACAGGAAATGAATCTATTCAAATGTTGTTGAAGCCAGCATTTCCAAAATTACTTCCATGGAACCTATTTTTTTTTTGCGTAACACCTATTACTATCCACACTTTGGGTAATACTGCCCTATTATATCTTACTCTTAGTATGTATCAAAAAATGGCATAATAAGGTTGAACTAATTGAACAAAACATCATAGAAACTTCACTCCAATCAAGACCTTTTCCTCACTTATTTCCTGCTATTGCTCTCAAAGAGTTAACTAAAATTTCATCCTGGTTAAAACTGAAAGTCATTAATAGGGATAGGATTAGGCTAATTTCTAGGAAAAAAATTTAAGAAATGCAATAGAGGTCACTTATTTTGACAGGACGCTACACGATAATATCATTTCCTAAAAAGATAATTTCATTGAAAATTTGCAAAAGCCTCTAAGTTAAAATTAAATATAAAATGCATTTTTATTGTATCTTTAATAACAGCATAAGAGAAAACATACAGTTTTAGTAAGAACAGTTTTAAACACAAGCCTTAGGACTTCAAGTTTCTGAACATGACCAAATCTCCCTATAGCTCTAGAATTCTCTCAGTTTAGACCACTATTTAGAATTTAGACCTTATCTACCAGTAAATAACGTTATCTTGAGCTCATTTTAAACATCTCACCCTATATGCGGTCAGGTGCTCTCCTTAGGTTACAAACATCTACCACATGAAGGGTCTACTGCACAGTGCCTTCCTTTTCATTTGTTGGGCTCAAGGCAGCTCCAAAAAGCAACCAAACTGTTCAGAGTCAACAGTGCAATCTGGTGGCTAGTTCAGGAAATCACCTGACCAAATCCCCCTTCCCTGCCATCTGATCTCCTTCCCACAAATTATCCATAAAGCTCATAGCTCAGCATCGCCCCAACCCCACCCCATTTCCTTTTTCCTCTTTTCAACACTCTTCAAACTCCTACTCAAGCTCTTCAGGAAAAAGTCTCCATTTTTCTCTCCCTAATCCTACAATCCTTTCAATGTACATGAATCAGAAAAACAATAGCGCAGAACCATCAGGACTGCTCTCCCCAGTAAGCAGCAGCATCCCGGCCCTTCTGACAACCAGGATGAGTCAGCTAAACCTAGGTCCGCTGATACAGCTGCAACAGCTCAGCTGCAGTGGTAATGAACTCAGACCCACCCCAGCTGTCAGCAATTCTATTTTAAGAATCACAGACCTCACACAATGACTGGAGTGCCCCACAATATCACAATTAAACTAGTTTGTGGTTTGTGAGGCATCTTTATCTCTTCCATGTGTAAGGGGTTGTTTTATTATTATAACCACCAAAACTAACAGCCATAACAGCAATAATTGTGGTTTGGACTCTTCAAAGTATATTCACATTTGGTATCTCATGTCAACCTAATTTTCACCACATACCTCCCGAACAAACGGCTCAGCCACCTTTGTGGAGTTTAGATGCTACCTATGATTCTCAAATGCTGCCCTCCACCCAATAGAGAGGAAAAGAAGATGCCCTCCCTGTATCTTCTGCGGTAAGTGGCCAGAAAGAAACTTAACAGCTGCTCAGAGGCATTGGCCCTGATGAGACTTCTGTACGCTGGGCAGCTCTGGGGCCTCCAGGCAGAACTCCACTGGGACTCAAAGCAAAAAGCTCTCACTCTCACACTAAGACTATTCCTCAGATACCAGTAGATCACAGGCCCCAAAGAACCTCAGCAAAACAGCCTGGATTCTTCTTAGACAGGAAGCCGAAAGTAACCCTGGGAAATTCTCTTACGCTCTCCCAGGATGCTCCACACCCACCACCGGCATCAAGAAACAGTGCAGGTACAAAAAGGAAATTGCTGCCATCCGCACCAGGCTACACAGCCTGATGCACGGAAACCACAGGCTTACAGCCCCACTGGGAACTTCAGTTACTGTTGAACAATTCAAATAACACTCTGTACATTGTTTCATAAGGGCACCCAGTACAAAAACAGAGCATGCATAAACTGTGCCCCGAAAATGGTGATGTACATCCTTGCTCTATGCTTGATATAATAAAGCCATTAGCAATTAGATGCTATGATTAATACCCGTACTTCCAACCGTAAGATTCAAAGAAACATCTTCCCTCTAAAGGCTTTCCAGACTCCCTCAGGAACACCTGACCACTTTGCTTTTGAGCCACCCCACATCAACTACCGTCTATAATCCTTCCATCATAGCACCTGTGACTCCTTACTCCACTTACTATTCACTTGGCTATTTCCCTCCATTGGACTCTGGGAGCCTCTAAGTGTGGGTCCCAACGGCCCAGCACAGCATCCAGCCCTTAGTGAGTGCTGTGTGCTCCTCAGCGTGCTGGTGAATTAACGAAGGTTTTCCCGAGGGGCAGACAGTGGTGCTGTAAGACCTTGTCCAGCAGCTACCCCTCTATAGCTCCCCAATCACTCTCCTCACTCCACTGAAAGCTACCTTCTAGAGGCATGGAAATACACTGTGTGGTCACCAGTGGGTACACCAGGGCTTGGGCCTAATCAGTGCAAATTTCTGATGCCACTAGGTGACGCACGCAGTGATCAGAATTACCTAGTGCTCGTCATCACTTCTGATATTCCCGCATCACTTAGAAAGTATAAGCGTGATAGATGATTCCCTTTTGAAAGAAAGAAGAAACTAGCACTTTTGAGCACCTACACTGAACCACTGTGCTAGGCATTTTACATACACTGTCACATTTAAACTCATCGTAACTTTTTATGCTGTAAAAATTATCTCTACTTTAAAAACAAGGAAACTAAGACTCGGAAGTGTGACGTCAACTCAGGACTGAAACCCAGGTTTATCTGACCCCAAGTCTATAGACACTCTTTCCACTGCAATGATGCTGTGTGCCTGCAAGGCTCCCTGTCCTCCAGGCTACTGGCCACCAGCTCTGCTTCCCAAGAGTCTCCTGGAAAAGTCAAAATACATTTTTATTTGTGAATGATTAACCTCTCTCTTCTTTCCAAGCTCATTTGGCCCATTTTCAACATATTAAGAAATGACCCATAGACTCTTCTTAAAGCTACTAAACAAAACTAGCAGTTAGAAAAGCTCAAATATGATTTGGCAATGAAACTGGCTATTTTAACTTCTAGGTTCATAGCCTCAGGCACTCTTGTGCTGCAGCCAGACAACTTTGTCCAATGTCTACATAAATGTGTATTTTCAGTTCCATGGCACTAGGGCAAGGATGTTGTCACTGGCATGCCGATCACTCAAACTCTTGAGAGGAATGTACACATAAAAGTTCACGTTACCTAAGTTTTTCCTGGGAAGAAGCCTATTCTTGGAGTGAGCTTCATGAAATACTAATTCTACCAGAATCTTCACAAGTATAATCCCCAAAGAGGTATATAATATGCTGGATTAAAGAATGTTACACACATTTATTTATTGCAAAACTTCTCAGAACTTTAATATATCAATGTTTCCCAAATGTTCTTGGCTATGGAATCTTTAATTAAAGGAGAAAGTGGATATAAAATGTACAAAGTAAGTGCTCAATAAGGGACACCTATTATTATTAAGAGCAAATGTTCTGTCAATGATCCTCTCAAGAGACCAGTGTTTGATGAGACAAGCGTTCTTCAGAACACACTTTGGAAAACACTGACTATGATCCCTTAGGGGATGGTATTGGCTATTTTGTCCCCTGGTTACCATTTTGTACACTGGAACTGCAGCATCTTTTAGACCTCCCTAGAAAGGAATAACAGCTTCCAAAGACTCAAGCACTAAGAAACTCTGGACCCATTTGAAAAATCAGAGATTCATAGAGAAAAAAAAATAAGACTTATTATGAATAGGAGGTACTTCTCTCATTTTAAAGGAGGAATTCTTTCTTTGGAGAAATTCTTATGATGGGAGGTGCCCAAAGCATGAATTTAGACCAAGGAACAAATAAATAAATCAAGAAGATTAGAAGTGCTAAAGACTTCCAAGGTGGGATATGTATGACACAAAACCAGATTTGATTGAGCCAAGATAAAATTATAGTTATTGTCTTAGGAGGTAGTAGGTGGGGAATGAAAGAGTTTGAGTAAATATACCACAAACCCAAGGACTGAGGCCATCAATCAAGACTGCCCTACAAGCCCCTACCTGTTTTTCCCAATTTAATTTCCCTCTACTCCCTTTCATATATTTGTGTTCCATCCTAAGTATTCTGCATTCATACCACACAATTTCTCATTTCTGTGTTCACACTGTTGCCTTTCTCCAAAATGTCTATTCCCCCACACCTCCATACTTCTCCTGGCCAATCTCCAAACTCTCTTCATCCTTCATGACCTCGTTTAAATGACACTTCATCCAAGAAGCTTTCTTTCATCACTCCTGGTATGTATAAACTGTCCCAAGTGCTTAATCTACATCTTACCTCGTTGTATTCATTATTTTTCTTAATCTGACAAATATTTGAGGACCTCTTATGCACCAGGCTCTACAGATTTGTCTATTTATACACTTGTTTTATCTATTCATTATATTATTAAGTTTTTGAACACAGGATTTTATGTCTGATTCAAAATAAGTTCTGATTCACAGTAACCAATACTAAAGCCTTGCCCATAGTAGGCACTCAAATGTGGTTTGAAGGAAGAAAGGAAGGCACAGCATTTTTAAAAGCTGTATGTGGGCTGGAGACAGCTTAAATCCTAGGCAAAACGATCTGGCCTATTTTTGTAACTAAAAAAAGTGATGAAAAATGCTAGAGATTCCTCTGATATATAAATGGGGGTAGGAGACACTGGAATGACAGACAGATTAGACAGATTTAAAAATTAAATGATTAAACCAGCCTCTATTTCCAGCTTCCTTCTTTTTCCACCATTTTTTTTTTTAATTTTTGTCTTTCTAGTTTTAAGTGGATGACCTGAGCAATAACCTAAAGAATTCACCTTACATAAGACACTTCAGTTTGGTAAGACAGTTTTAAAATATATAGCAAAGTCAATCTGTCATGTTTTAGAATATTTATAAATTGTGATTGTGCTATAAATTGTAAGGAGGAAGAATTAGGAAACTTTTCTGATACTCTTTTCAAGGTGTTTGCTATCCCACATCTCTGGCCAAAAGTGTTCTAGAAGTTAAGAACCATAACATCTCCTTCCTCACCTCCTTTTTAAGGTTACTCTTTTCAGCCCCTCAATCTGTTAGACCCTCTTAGGTTTCCTCATCTATCAGTCCGCTGTCTTGAACCTTCAGGTTCAGCCTATTTTTACATTCGAAAAGTAGAGTTCCCTTAACAAGAGGGACCACTGTCACAATGGCTGCCTGCTTTACTGGAAGCATGGACAAGAACACAGCTATCCTCTGGGATGCCTGGGACATCTGAGCTATGGAACTCCTCTTGCTGGATGAGGGGGAAAAAAAAATCACAGATCTAGAGGCTTCGCAATTACTCCTACTCTTGCCAATTTGTCTTTCATTCTTTAAGACTGAGGGGTCCTCTACTCAATACCCTGTAATGGCCTTTATGGGAAAAGAATCTAAGAAAGAGTGGATATATGTATAACTGATTCACTTTGTTGTACATCTGAAACCAATACAACATTGTAAATCAACTATACACCAATAAAAATTATATTAAAAAAAGACTGAGGGGTCAATTAATCAGGCCATAAATACAGCTTCTTTTGCCATCTTTCAGGATCAGACCTATATATAGAATAGTCTGAGTGGAGTCATCTAATGAAAGGTAATCACTGACCAAAAACATAACTACCTGAAATCCACTAAGTATGGATTTATTTGAGTTAAAAAACAAACATGATCTTAGAAAGGATAAGTGAGAGGGAAACTTTCTACAGGCGCTGTATTAGGAAAACCATGTGATTAACCTAATCCACACAAAGGGAGTGAGGGGTTGATTTGGGGGAAAGGGAGAGGGCAAAGGACAGAAAATCTGTGAGGTCACTTTAGAACATGGTGTATATTTCCAAGGAGAAATTCAGGGAGGATTGGAGAGAACTAAACAACAGAATGAGGCACTAAGATCCTGAAAGGTAGCCAAGCTAAGAAGTAGAAAAAGCCAGAAAGAGCCACAGCTCAGAAGGTTTGGTGAATGAGCTCTAGAGGCTGACTTTACCTTGAGCTATTGCCCAGGTCCTCATTTACTCCCAAAGGTTCAACCCAGCTCTCACTGTCTGTGGGAGCATCCAAAATGAGGTGGAATGTACCGAAACCTGGTAGGGAAGTGTGACCAAATGAGGCTGGGAGTGGAAGATGTGGAGCTGAAGCCAAGAAAAAGGTTTCAAAATGGAGCCAAAAGAGCCAGAACCCAAAATGGGATCCAGTTCATTAGAATTACAGGTATTTGCGGACTTCTATGTTTCCCATCCTAAGTTTTATTTAAATTGTTTATGCTGGAAATTCTGAGTATGCCTGGGTCAAAGAAATATGTGATCAGCAGCCACCATTCAGAATTCACCAAGCTCCAATAAAACTGCTTCACTTGAGCTCAGAAAATGGAAACTGCAATAAGGCAGAAATTTGTAGAAACACAAACAATGAAAGTTAGTTTCCCTATAAACATTTCCGAAACAGATAATTACACTAACTAATTTCAAAAGTCCTTCAAGCCAAGGGTAATACAAATGTTTGGAGTGAAAACACTCAACAGTAATGGTGTTGCCTCCATACCACCTCCGCCTGCAACCACCACTGCCCATCCCCTCTCACAAGACGTCCAGCCCTGGTGTGAGCTTGCCCTGATGGAACATATGACCCACCTCCTCCCACACAGCCAGTGACATGGCCCTTGCAAGGTACACAAGCCCCATCTGCTCACCTCCAGACTCCTCCTCTCAATTCAACAGCTTCTTAATCTACTCTGGGTGTAACTATCTCAGTATGTACCTCTACCCCTCTGTCGTTTTACAGATACGAACATATTTCAAATCCTCTCCTACAGTGCATGACCAACCCCACCTTAACCCTTCTGAGCTCACTCCCACTCCCACTGATGTGTCAGTGGCAGAGACTCTCTGGAGGTTGACCATTTTCCTCTGACATCTGACCCTGCCAAACTGGGCTCAGTCTGTCTAATTTCATATTACTCCAAAGAGATTTAGAAGTTATTGCAGCTTTCTTATTATTTTTTCAGAGGAAACACTGCACACTCCCATTCTAGTCAGTCCCCATGTCTCCCTCTCAACACACAGCCTCTCTACACTGTTTAAATTAAGACGAAAGTTAACAAAGGCTCCTTACTCTTTTTCCCAGCCTGCTATTTTCTACTGTTTTCCTATACAGCTACCTGTATAGCTACCCTATCCAATGCTGTTAACTGTTGTTATAAAAATTGGGCAATAGCCCCAGATATTGAAAAATTATAGTGATACTTTCAAACTTGCTAAAATCCTTGCCTCTTCCTCTGCATCAATTATTGTACCATGACTCAGGATCCCCATTCTTTAGTAACTCCCTCTTCTGCTTTACATACGGTAATCTCCCACTTACGGGTGGCCAAGTCCCAGCATCATTTTTTTGCAACCAATTGTAAACCCTGTTCTAGATGTCACCATTCTTTTCAAGATGTTACTAGGTAGATAAGCTCTAACCCTGCTCTCCTGAATCCTCTGGCACTATGTAGAACTAATGGCACCACTTGTGCAAGTACCCGACCTCACCAAATGCTTTCACATTCATTTTGTTCTTATCTGAGCCTCTCAACATCTCAGAGAGGAACCATTATTCTTCTCATTTTATAGGTGAGGAAGCCAAGTTGCAGCGAGGATTATGTGACTTATTCAGAGTCAAGTAGATATTTAAATGCTAGAGTCAAGACTCAAACTGGGAACTTCACATCTGACCACAACTCTTTCCCCATACACATTTCTGAGAATAAACCTGGCTGTCAACCAAGCCCAACACCTCTGGTGTAAGAGGATCCTTTAGGCCCCATGACAGATACCTGCCTTGGTCCCTTAGTCCACACCACTATTTTTTACTCTATTTCCCACTCCTAGCACCAAGTCTTGACACACAAACTCACCCCCCTCCCAACCTCCTAAGGATCTTTACTTCTGCCATGTTAACCACGTTTTTTCTTCTGCTCTAAACAGTCTTGCCCCTTCTCCACTGATAGCCCCTCTGCCAGGAGAAAGGAAGCAGTCTTCCTCTGTTACCTAGTGGCTTACACTCTTTGGCTCAGAAACCACAAACTTAACCACAAATTCTGTAGAAGTGTACATTATTTATGATTTTGGGTCCATGTTCTCTGTCCTTCCCCTCCGCTGCCCTATTTGAAGCTATCCCATTTTAGATTATAAGCTCCTGGCCCAGAAGGCGCTATTTAGCCAGCTGTGGGTACCACCCAGCACAATGCCTTGCATTCAAAGGCATATAAACATTGATGATTATGATCTTTTTTAAAAAAATAAATAAATTACTCTTGCCCTTGATCTGAAATAATGACAGAAACCAGCTGCCAAAACCACTAAGAGCATTATTTACTTCAATTCAGAGTTTCTGAATAGGAATTAGCATAAAAGAGCCGTAAAGTGAAAGACAAGGGCACATTTGTTTACATGTGGTCCCAAAGGTATAAAGCAAAATATTGAGTAATTTGTTATTAGCTTCCCATCAACAGCAGTCAAGCACTACTGCATAGCAAGGTCACCCCGGGTAAGAGGATCCTAGTTTCAGCATTCCCATGACAAGGAAAAGGCGATCAGCTATTCCAACTGCATATGTGCTCTGGAAAAGCAACAGCTGGCTGCATATTACTCACCGGTTTATCCTTGATGGTGGGGCTTGACACGCACAGGTACAGTTTCCCGTCTTCTTCTAGGCAGGCATCTATCAAAGCTTGTACTGAGCTCTCCTCCTGGAACAGCAGAAAGGCATAGCCTTGGGGAGAACAAAAACAAAAGGGTGGGGAGAGGAGTCAGTAAATTAAACTCAAAGTACCAATTAAAAATTTACCTATTGTTTCACTTTGGCAAATTCTTACTAAAATCTAAGAACTTGAAGTGGGACACAGGGAAGTAAGAGTCATTGAGACCCTCATGTGTTAAGTACTCATAGACTTTACCTGGTATTGGGTATTAACAGGCACTGTATTAGGTACTCATAGACTTTACTTTGATTAATTTCCATAATTACTCAGGGGAGCAAGTTCAGAACACATCTATGGAATTTCCATTAAATAGGTTTGGTCATCTTTAATGAGAGCAGGCAGACTCACCAATGGCCTGAGCCACAACGGCTCAGGAAACAAGCATCACCTGCCCTCCAACTTCCACCAAGCTCTAGGCTTGACACATGCTGCAACATGGATGTACCCTGAAAACATTATGCTAACTGAAAGAAGCCAGGCACAAAATACCACATATTATATGGAATGTCCAGAATAGGCAAATCTAGAGAGACAAAAAATAGATTAGTGGTTGCCTAGGGCTGGGGGAGTGGAGGGAATAGGTACAGTGTTTGTTTTGGGGATGATGAAAATCATGAGTGAACTGTGAATTATATCTCAACAAAAGTTGTCAAAAGAAAAAGCTCAGCAATAGGCTAATGTGTCTTTATATGTTATATCTGATGGTGATGCTCTGTTTCTTCAAGGATATTCTCCTGTCTCATGGCTGAATACATGATCTGTGAACGTGGACACGAGCTGCAGGATGTCCATGGACACAGCCAGCTTTGTTCAGCTCAATTCAGTAAGATTTACCAAGCAACTGTTACAAACGAGACACAATCTGTGGATTATGAGGAAAATTGAGATGAACGAGACCAGGTTCCAGCTGTCCAGAGACTTACATGATAGAAGAAACAGGCTTTTAGACAATTAACTTCTTGCTACAAAGCTGAGGGAGATAAACGGAAATAAAAAGTACTATGGGAGCCCAGACAAGCAAGGAATGAATCTGACTTGAGAGAATCAGCAAAGACGTCAAAGAGGACAATAGATGTTCAAGGGGCCAACTGTGGCAATTGCTGCCACACTGGCATTCATGAATGGCAGCTGAGCAAAGGCCCATGATGAGCTAGTCTAAACCTGAGTATTCAGCTGTTCAACCTCTCTACAATCCCTTCAGCTTTGCTAAGTCTCTCAGCTGTCACCTCCACTCCCAGTCCGGCTACTGACCTCAAAGGAAACCATCACCAATAAGGCTCTCCTCTGGCGCACTGTGTGCCAGAAAGATGTGAGTGGTGAAGAAGGATAAGAACCCCCGTGTTCAGAAGCTTCTCACACATCAAACAAAGATGCTAATCAACTGGCCTAGAAGCAAAGCTCTCTGGAGTCCTGGGCAGCACGTGATGACAGTGGCAGTGGACAGTGAATAATGGGTACTCTTTATCCTTTTCCCCAACTCCTCGTCTACTATACAGAGCATCCAAGCAAACAGAGTAGGAAAAAGATCAACCATTATGCAGCACATCAGGAGTGGCCAATGCAACAACCAGAAGCCAATACACAGGGGAAAGCACCAAGCCCACAGGAATGGGTATGGAGCTACAAGATGGAGGCTGCCTACATGGCAGGACCCAGAGCTGTTTTCTGGGCTTTGCTCCCAGGCTAGATGGGTCAAAGGATTCAGCAGATGGCCAGGCAAGAACAATAAAACTTAACTGCAAAACTAGAAAGGATAATACATCATTTCTTCATACCCTCTCTCTTTTCGAAATAGTATCAAACGATTACGAAGCCCCAGCGAATCTATTAAGAGTTCATTGTTTTCATTTAATGTGAGAACATTAATTACACTTGCCAAAGAGAATATTAGAGGTCAGTGGGTTAAAAAATGCAAAGATCACAAAGAGGAGGTCTCAGCATGTCCTCTCAAATGTCCTGCCTCACCAAGTTAAATCTTGGTGCAAATCTTCCACAAAGGTCCTCAGAGGCATGCTGAATATCTTGTTCTTGGAGAGGCCCTGTCTGTGTACAGTATGCGCAGGCACATCAAAAAGGCCTGGAGAGGGGGCAGCTCAGTGAGCTGGAGTTCTCTCTAGCTCCTTGCCTCTGCAAGGCCACCGAGCTGGCTGCACCTTTCCTGCACATTGCTGCCCACCTCTTACAATCTTCCACATCAAATCCCACACTGTGTTCAACTTGGGCATCAGAGGAAAGGGAGAGTGTCTCCCCATAGCAGCTGAGTAGCTACCACAAAAATCACACAGATTTTTCACTCAGGCCTGTCTCACAGCCATAAATGACGACACTGGCAGTAGACAGAGTAAAAACAACTGGGAGTCACAAGTAAAAGCCTGCTACAAATATTACTACCAAGAAAAACATCTATAACTTCTTTTCCTTTCCCAGGGAATGGGCCAATTTCCTCAGAATGGCTCTTTTACAACAAATCATCTCTCCTCCCTGATCAGCAAGCTGCTACTCTCAGTAACAACAACATTCTCTTAGCACCACAACTAAGGGGTATAACTCAAGTCCAACCATTTCCTTCAACCCTGCCTCCTACCTCAGGCCTCTCAACCAAAACAAAATTCACCAGAGACCCCAACACACCCATGAAAACAACTTCATGATACGTTCACCTACTAAAACACCTTCTGATATCTCAAGGTCAACCAAACCCAGACAACAACAGAAATCAGAGGATTAAAAAAAAAATCAGGAAGGAAGAAAACTTCAAACACATTTCCCTTTTGATCTTCAGAAATTTGAGGTCAAAGTGAACAAAGTAGAAAAAGATCCCTTCAAGAATAACAAGGTCAATGTGAGATGGACATTAAATCAATGATTTACTAAAAGGCAAATTCCACATGGTACTACAGAAAGAGTTCTGGACTAGGAGTCAAAATGCCTGGATTTGGGTCCTAGTCCTAACACTTATTGGCTGTGTAGTAATAACAGTTAATAGCTAACATTTACTGAGCATCTACTATGCACCAGGCACTGTTTCTAAGTGCCTTATGTGTATTAACTCGTTTCATCTTCACACACACTCTGAGATAGTCACTATTTTAAATTCTGTTTTACAGTTAAAGAAACTTCAAGAGTGATTAAGTGACTTGTTTGATGGTGATTGTTCTATCACCCAGTAAGTGGTGGAATCATGGACTTGAATGTTAAAGTTTCTGAGTCTTAATGGCCTACATGGGAAAAGAATGTAAAAAGGAGTGGATATATGTATATGTATAACTGATTCACTTTTCTGTACATCAGAAACTAACACAACATTGTAAGTCAACTCTACTCCAATAAAAATTAAAAAAAAAAAGTTTCTGAGTCTTGGCTCTTTTATCTGTAAAATGAAGATTATCCTACAGAGATGAAGGTTGTGAGATGATATATGTAAGGTGCTTTGAAAACTAGGATATTGTGCAAGTGTCCATTTTTCTTTTACTGCATTTTCAGTTATTTTTGTGATAATGTAAAATTAAATTGTTTTGCATATGGTGTCATTATAAAAATTAGAGTTCAGATGAATGAGATACTTTCTACTTTGCATTTGCAAGCATTTGGTGAATAAAGGGAAGTAACCTAGATACTAAAGGAAAACAGTTTTTTGAATGACAGGTTCAATAAATATTACTGTAAACAATCAATAAAGCGACTGAATATTTGCTTTCATATATCATTAGCAAGTTCTATTAGGAGAGAGAATCATCCGATGTGGTACTATTTGCCGATTTTCATACATTCTTTAAATAAAAGCCTATTATACCTATAAATCAAGCTCCTCAAACTGTCACTATGATGGCAGGTTCTTCTGTTAGTTTGAAAGGTATAAAAAAATCATGGTTCCAAAATTATAAACTCCCTGTTTTCCCTTGCCCTCTGAGCCAGCCAAGAGATAACAGGATTATAAAACTCAAGTTTCAGAAATGGTGACCTTCTTACCCAAGTACCTAAGAAGTGTGGTGAGCTATATGGGAGGCCCTCAACTCAGAGCCAGTCTGTAGGTGGAAACAGGGGCTCTGGGGAAGCAGTAGGAACTCCTGGCATGGTCACCATCACCACCTTGGGTTATGGGCAGAATGGGTGGCAGGAAGCCGCTTGCTTTCCCACTGGTGCCAAGTAGGTTGGGAAGGAAGGGTAGAACAGTGAGGGATTTTTGGACAAGGCTGAACTGACCAATGCACTTCTCTGGGGTGAAGAGGTATGGAGTGGGAGAGGGGACTTAATTGGGATAATTCCATTTTATTTGGCCAAGTTTTCGAAGGATAAATTTAATTAAAGATTTTTTTTCTCTTATTACCCAGAACACATTGAGTATAACAACCTCCAAAATGTTCTTGGCTACCTTTCAAAAACAAAGCTTCCTGAGCTCTTAAATACATAATTTTTAATGTTATAATTTTTTAATACTTGATCCCTAGTACAAATAACAGTCACCACCAACTTCACCGCCACAAACACCAGTTACTAAGTGCTTACAATGTGCGAGGCACTTTGCCAATAATAAACACTTTACCTCACAGTAATTCTATGAGGTAAACAGTCGTTATTATTACCATTTTACAGACGAGGAAACTGAAGCTCTGAGAGGTTAAGGGATACCTCAGATTAAAACCTAGAGATTAAATTTGGGATTGAAATTTAGGTCAGCTTCCAGAGCCCTCATGCTTTATCCACTAACTTATACTGTCTCACCTAAAAATGAAGAGATAAAGTTTTCAATATCACTAGCAAATAAGTACTTGCCTATTTATTGTCACTTTTGTGACAGTGATCATTTGACAGTGGTTTACTGGCATGAAGTGGTCACCTGTGCTTTAGTCCTACAATTTAAGGTCTATGCAGATATATTTGCTCTAAAGCCCACAAAAACTATAGTAAGAAGAGCTGTAAAACCAAATAATCTCAGCTCAAAAAAAAAAACCAACTATATTAAGAAGAGCTGAAATGATGAATTTCAAAATAATCAGAAGTTTAGTTTTAGTTTATTTAGGTCAATCGAATTATCATATTTAGTAAAGATGCTTACTGTTCTCAGTGTATTTTTAAGTTGTATATTTAGAATGAAGGCTCTTGAGGGAGTTAAAGAGCAGATATCACTAAATTAGACTTTAATAAAATTAACATCACCATCATAGTAATCATCAGCTTAAGCAAGAATCTTCAATGGATGCTAAAACCATTGGGTAAATCTGGGAGGGGACACAAGATACTCATGCTATCTTAAGGTATCACTTTGAAGATGAATAAGTATTTGCAAAGGGAGAAAAAGGTACTTTCACAGTGCAGAAATCTGGCAGACAGCACCATAACCAAATGATCGCCCTGAACATCACCAACAACAGGGCAAACTGACATCATGTGCCTCTCATATTATGTCCTTCTCGGTGCAGTACGTCATCTGCTAAGAGTGTTTCCCCTGAATCTCATTATGAGGAAACAAACCTATCATTCCAAATTAAGTGACAGTCTATAAAACATCTGGCAGGAACTCTTCAAATGATACAAAAGACAAAAAGCCTAGGAAAGTATCTAAAGTAAAGGAGACTAAAGAGACATGACAATTAAATGTATGGCTAGACTTTGACTGGATCTTGGATTTAAAAAAAAAAAAAGCTCTAAAGGACATTACTAGAATAATCTGGATACTTCTTGTTCTCAGAAGACATATGGTGAATCATTTAGGAGTGAGGGGTCTTAATGTCTACAACTTACTCTCAAACGATGCATCAAAAAATATGTATGTAAATATACACACACTGACAAAAAAAAAACAGAAAGCAAATGTGGCAAAATGCTAACAACTGGTGAACCTAGAGGAAGGCAGTATAGGCATTCATTGTACTATTCTTACAACTTTCCTGTACATTTTGAAATTTTTCAAAATAAAAATTTGTGGAAAAAAATCGAAACCACAGGTCTCTCTGGAGAAGAGGGTAATATACTCTCTTACTCTTGAAAGAGGTGTGTGGTCTTCTGAAAGACCTAACAGTTCTTAAAATCAACTAATGCTCTTAGTGATTTATATGTTTTAAGTAGTAACTAGATTGGAAAAACAATTCCAACTTGTAGAGCTGTGCCCTGAGCTATGGCTGCATTCATAAAATGGTGACTGACAAGGGAGGACTGGTTTCTGATGACAGGAGGTCAGCCCCAGAAGGAAGGATCCAAGGTCTGGACAGAGAGAAAGAGATCACTCCTTGCACAGAATCCAGGCTCCCTGATTTCCTGTGACCTTCCTAGAGAGACCTGAAGGGCACCTCTCCAGCCAGAGCTGAATGAGTTCAGACATTTTTGGCACAGGAAGTCTGTTCCAAACATTCTCCCTGACCTTGGCTTTCAGGTCAGAGGACTTACCTGGTTTGCCTCAGGAGTCTTTGCCTTTGGATTCAATTCAATAGAACCAAAAATGTTTAGGAGGTACAAGGCAGGATACTAGGCACTGAAGCTACAAAGATGAATAAGTCAAGAAAGAACCCTGCCCTGGAAAAACTCAGCCTGTAAGTAAGTGACTAAGAAACAAGAAGAAAAGTGCTAGTTGGGGTTATAGCCTATAAAACACTGGTGAGAGACAAACGGAGCAGAGGTGCCCAAACATCAGGGAAAGTCATACAGTAAAGGCCACATCTGGGCTGGAGGATAACTGCTTTTCTAGGAAGCAAGGGCAATCCAAGTCCATGAAACAGCACAGGCCAAGGTTTCAAAGGGCCAAAGACTGGCTTATTTGGAAGTGAGTAGAGTGCATTAGTTAAGAGTATAGGATTGAGGGTACCAGGTGGGAAGAGATGAAGCAGCTCATCAACCCCTTGTCTGCTGCCTGGGGAACACAGTAAGTCTCTGAACTGGAATCCTTATTCATTCTCCTCTTGGATGAGAACCTCTGATCTCCAAGACTGACTGAACACTTACTATGCACCCTAGGCAATGCAGGGGAATTCTGACATGAGCAAGTCCTTGTTCCTTGTTCTCAAGAAGTTTATAAACCAGTACATGAAGGTCATGAAGAATAAGTATAAAGAGAACTCCAATTTAGGAACAATGCATTCAGGACCCTTAGAAGTATTTTCTAAACTTTTTTTTTTTTTTTTTGCGGTACGCGGGCCTCTCACTGTTGTGGCCTCTCCCATTGCGGAGCACAGGCTCTGGACGCGCAGGCTCAGCGGCCATGGCTCATGGGCCTAGCCGCTCCGCGGCATGTGGGATCTTCCCGGAATGGGGCAAGAACCCGCGTCCCCTGCATCGGCAGGCGGACTCTCAACCACTGCGCCACCAGGGAAGCCCCACATATTTTTAAAAGTTGGATTTCATAGAAGGAAGACAGATCTTTCAGTGAAGAAGACGTGGATAGAGAAATCAGGGAAGACTTTCTGTCAGTGGTGGCACAGGAGCCAGATCTTAGGTGAAAAATTGGAGAAGGACATCCAAGGGAAGGATTTAGCCTAATTAAGATGTAGAGATGGCTCAGCAGGTACTGTCCATGGATGCCTAAACATTCCCCTTGGATTCAGAACCAAACATATTTCTTTGACTATATTTACTACAAAGAGCTGAGGCTCAAACATTTTGGCTCAAGCCTGTTTCGTGTTTTCTATTACACTAGTGACTGTTTCTTGGTGGGCTTGTTGCTTGGCAGGCAGGGGTGGGGGAAGGTGAGAATGGACAAGAAAACAAGTCTGATGGGTAGAACCACCCCAGAGTTGAAAACTGGCAGTCTACTTCGTGTGCTTTTAGTAAAGTCCTGCAGTCCAGGGCAGTGACCTGGGGCATTTGGGCTTAAAGTCTGCTCTGTTTACGTAACCACACATTCTCTATATAAAGAGGTCCTTGTGAAGTCTGCCAAATCTGTCAGTTCTAGTCACAGTCAGTTCTAACAAGCACCTGACCAAGAAAACTGAGATCAGACTGGGGGTGTGGGAAGGAACTGGTCAAACTAGTTGGGCAGTTTTATTTTTACTGAACAATGTATTTTCATCAGGGGGAAGGACACTAATATTATTTAACCTCTATGAAGCCTAAGTGCTGGTGCATATGTACACTGTCTCACATAATCCTTTTTATAACAATGAGTAGTATTAACTCAGATGAGCAAACTGAGGTTCAGGGATTACATAACTTGCTCAAGGTCATCTAGCTGGTAACTGCTGGCACCCATGTCTGAGTCCACAAATATCTAGTTCTTGCCCCACTGCTTGTTGCTCTGCCTCAGGCAGCATCAGACAATTGGCAAATTCTACATTTTAACCCAGTAGACGCTTCCCTGAAGATGAAGCTTTAGTCCAGCCCTGCTTGTAGATTGCCTGAACTCTGACAATCTAATTTCTCCTCCTTGCACTTTAACGCTCCTCTGATGAGTTCTTAATGCTGCTGCCAATGGGTTTTCTTGGCGTCACCATTTCTGCTTCTCAAGACGAAGGCTATCCCATTCTATTTTGAAAGACAACCCAAGTCTTTGCTCTCAGCTTTCAAAATGTTTCACCAGATCCTCTTAGTCAGCTTCCCATACTGAACTCTTTCAAATGATACATCCTCTCTTGGTCTCATTTGCTCATAGGCTTAGTCCTATCCAATTCCTGTCAGCAAGTCCTGCCCCAAGCTATGCCCTCTTCTGAAACATTCTCTCTGCCTCAGCCTACCAAATTTGCAGCTGGCATTTCAATTCCTGAATTTTACTCTCTTCAGAAGAAAGTTCTCATCGGGGGTGGTTTTGGCTTCTCTGAACTAAACAGGCATCCCCCCCTTTCCAGTACCTCTGCCTGGGGATAGCACAACAAGTACGGCTGTGACACAGTACAAGATGTCTATGTTATTTAAGTGGCTGCTCAGCTTTGTCCTGTGGCCTGTACTTTCCTTCTGCCCATTCCGTTTTATACAGTCCCTCAAACTATTAATGCTTTGAAATCAAACACTAACTCTAACAGTTCCTCTTTAATATAATGCAAAACAGAGAAATGTTTAATAGAACAGTTTAAACTGAGGGTGTGCTAAGCTTTTAAAAGCAACAATAGAATGCTGCTCCATCTGTTCAAAACAGGACAAAACAGAACAAAAAGTCCACTCTTGCTGCTCTGCAATACAGTTTCCATGTTTTTATGAGAAAATCCATCCAGAGAACAAAAACTTCAATCAGTCAAATATTAAAATATAGGATTCACAATTCACCAAAGAGTATGAGTATTATAAGCCAGGACCTGCATTTAAAAAAAAAAAAAAAAAGGCCAAGTATTACTCAAAAGCTTACAAACTGCAAAAGGTTAAGTACATGCTAAAACTCCATTAGGTTCCCAACTCGATCAGTTTACATAACTCAGAAGGTGGAAAAACTTGGAATCTGGGCCTAAAACAACACTGACTTATTTTCATCCAAGTTACGCTACAAGGGAAAAAAATGTGAAGTTTGAAAACTTTCCTTTCCAAAGCCAGATTTAGACAAACTGAAGGAAAAAGGAAAGAGATGCTGTGAATCCAGCCCACTGCAGCTTCACAATGACCTATTTTGCCCATTTCAAGTAGAGTCCTCTTTCCTGTTCTTCAAACAGCATCTCCTTAGCTGGTCAGCTCAAAGTCAATCTGAATCCCATGTGGCCCGGCTTATGCCAGGTTCACAAACCATGCTGGTATTGTATAAACTTCCATGCCTGCATGACCTTGGTCACAAGGACTAGCAGTCAAGTCAGCCTGACCAGTGCAGAGGAAATACGTGATCACCAGTAGCAACAGCCACTTAGAAGTACACACTTTACTCATGGTGGGCGGGAATCATCAGAGCGCAAGGCATGGGTCACTCTCGCATAAATATGCATGACTGTTACTGTTCAATCCACCTGGCTGTGCACCTGAATTGCTAGGGTTGAAGCTGGCTTCCATATGGGCTGAGGATGCCAGCACCATTGACTTAACGCAGCTTCAGAGCCATGTGGCCAATCGCCTGTCCAACATCTGCAGCTGGCTGCTGTCCCTGCCTTTGCCCCAGAGGTCTCTGCCAACAGTGGTATAGTGTAGCTGCGCTCACTGCCCAGGAGATGCCAGCTCCTCTCCCTGGCCCCAGCCCCACTTCAGAGGTAAGGCTGTTGGCAGTATCAGGAGCAGCTGCTTGGTTCAGAACCAGGCAGGGGTAGAAGGCTCAGGGTAGGTAGACATTTTTTTTTGTAGCTCCAGTAACAGCAACTTTGGACATGGGCTATTCTCCCAGGAGGCAATGAGGGAGGTGACACTAAGCACATCTACCATCATAAAAGTTTGCCCTGCCCAACTTACCTTCCTAGCTGCCACATTCCCAGTCCCATGCTGGAGGAAGCAGAACTAAACCATTTGCTTTTTTTTATCTTTTATTAAGCAGTCAGGGATTCTAAGGCCACTACCATTAGGATGGCCTATGTCACAGCAAGGGGTTAAAAGATGAACTGAACCAATCAGATTCCCTCTCTCTGGACTCCGACTAGAAATATGAAAACAATTTGCCCACTGGAAGCACAAACAGAGAGGCGCACACATGCAGAGAAGAGCTGAGTCATGATAATGTGGAACATTACAATGAAGAATTAATACCTCCCACTGTTCAAATCCTTGCAGCCTGCCACCCCCTAGCACAGTCTCCATGACACCTGGTTGTGTCACAGCTCCTATTTTTGGGCTTTCCTTGTCACTCATAACTACTTCCCTAATTTGAAGTAGCACAAGAGAACCCTCTGATCCTTGTAGTCAAAGAACTCCCCTACAAAGCAGTGCACTCATGTCCAGAAATGGTGTGGTATCACCCCAGAGGCAAAATCCCATTGTTAAGCTATAGCTAAAGGGCAGCTCAGACCTATAGCCTCAGCCTAAACCAGCTCTTTGGAAATACCCCAGCTATGTCAGTGTGGCCAACAGAATAGAAGAATTCAGGAAAAAGCCAAGGATCACTTTCATTTTTAAATAGCTATGAAAGTGTGCCATGGGTCATATAGCTTAAGTTGCTAATTTTTATATAAAATCCAGCCCTGTAAATGACAGCATAATTTATCAGATTGCATAGTTTAAACCTATCTTCCTTTCCCACAAATTATACACCCTAGCAAAACAAAAATTATTTTCTTGGTAATTCACCAGGTAAAAGAGTAAAAACTGTTAGTCTTCCCAGTTCAAGTCTGTCAAATAAGAGCTGTGTGCTCCTAGGAAAAGACACATCACCTCTCTGAGTCTTAGGTTAAAATAAAGGTTGAATTAGAATGAGACGATCTTTAGGGCAGCTCTAAAATTTGATGGACTCTACAAATAATGAGCTCATCATTTGCAAAGATAAAATTCATCCATTTAACAAACATCTGAGGGCTAGCTGTTGATGCAGGTATGCAAGGTTCTGAGTATAGAGCAGTGAACAAAACATAAAAAACCCTGTTCTCATAAAACTTACATTCCAATCTGGAAAGCAGAAAAACATATAATTTTTTTCAGGTTGTGATAAAATAGGTACTTTGAGGAAAAATAAAATGAGGGTAAGGGCTTCCCTAGTGGCGCAGCGGTTGCGCGTCCGCCTGCCGATGCAGGGGAACTGGGTTCGCGCCCCGGTCTGGGAGGATCCCACATGCCGCGGAGCGGCTGGGCCCGTGAGCCATGGCCGCTGAGCCTGCGCGTCCGGAGCCTGTCCTCCGCAACGGGAAAGGCCGCAGCAGAGGGAAGCCGGCATACCACAAAAAAAAAAAAAAAAAAAAAAAATGAGGGTAAGAGGTACAGAGAGTAAGAGGGTAGAGGGGCTGCTGTGTGAGATGAGGAAGTCAAGAAAGATCTCTCTGTGAAGGTGTCATTTGAGCAGAGGTCTGTCTAAGGGAAGAGAGGAGTGGTCCATTCAGAAATTTGGGGGAAGATGGTTTTAGACAAAAGGAAGTACTAAGCCCCTGAGAAGCCTTAGTTTACCTCAAGGACTAGCAAAGGAGTCAGTGTGGCCAGAGAAGGTAAGGCAGAGAATGACAGAAGATGATGTCAAAGAACACCCAGGACTTGACCGATGAGACCCAAGAGGAAAAGGTTTCAATGTACAAGATTCATATCAATGTGGTTCCTGGTTCCTGCAGGGGTCCATTATATTCCAAACACGTAGGCAAAGAGGTAAGTCCACAACTGTAATGTACCATTTATCTGACTTGGAAAATGTGCTGCAGATGTCTAAATTAGCATAAACTTCATAAAGAAAATTGCTTTGGGAAGCCATGTGATATCAAATCCGGAGTCATTAAGATTTTCATTTCTTTTAACTCTGGTTAAGCTTCTGCTGCAAATTTATCCTAAAGAAAATACTATGAAAGAAAAACCACACACAAAAAGATATATTAACAGAATCATTATTTATAATAGCCTACATGACCAACAAGCAAGTAAATTATGGTGCAGCAGTAGGTTAGGCAGCCACTTAAAAAATATGAAAATTAAGCAGAAATTTGGGAGGAAGGAGAATGGAAAACTGTATCTCTGCTATTACTACACTCCCACAAAAAAAGATATATATGAATAAAGACTGGAGGGAAACAAAACTGATGATGGTTGGCTCCACTAGGGAGGCAGGATTATTCTTACTGCTTATAAAATAACACTTGTTCACTGCGGCCAGAATGCTTTGTTCTGCTTCCACTACTTCATTAAAATATTAAGGCCTAGAATTAGAATAACAATAGAAATTACTACGATCATGTACTTGACAAGAGGGCCACATGCATCTCTATTCCATGAAGGACTTCTCAATAACGCTGTGATATCTGATGGTGCTGACTATTCTTTCTTGAAGCTTCTTTCCTTGCGCCTCCATAGCCACAGACACACCCCCAGTCCTTCACTCACCTGCGTCTCCACTGCCATGTCCTCTTGTTCTTTCTGGTTCCTGACAAAACTTACTTATTAATGGCTTTTCATTTTCTTTTCCCTCCGCGCTATAAAGATGACTCGCAAGAGATGTGTACCTCCAGCTCCAGATTCTTTTCCGAAACTCCCTAGCCACAATTCCAACTGCCCATTAGGGATCTCCTCTCAGATAAAATGTGAGGACATACCAAACTCTACAGATCTTCAAACATTTCAACACTACACCAAACTGGTTTTCCCTCTGCTGACTCCCTCACATTCAAGAGTGTCACGATTCCCCCATTCAGTGGAAGGAATTTTAGCACAACCCTGCCATCAAATCTATCACCATCATGATCTACTCTATCAGTAAGACCACTGGTTCCTTTCTCCCTTCATTCTAGAAATACCTCAATGCTACTATCTTAGGAGTTCATGGTCCTTATTACTTCTTATGAGCTTGATTACAGAAAATACCTAAACGGTTTTGCTGACCCTGGCTAAAAAACCAAAACCAAATACTAAACCTAACCTCTCCCTTGCTTAAAAAAAAAAAAAAAGAAAAAAAAAAGTCTTGAATGATATCTGGGCTCTAAGAAAGTAGCCTATGTGCACTGTCTCATTTAATCCTCATAAACTCAGAAGTGGTATTATTGTTTCCACTTTGTAGATTAAAAAAAAAAAGAGACAGGACTTCCCTGGTGGCACAGTGGTTAGGAATCCGCCTGCCAGTGCAGGGGACACGGGTTCAAGCCCTGGTCCGGGAAGATCTCACATGCCGCGGAGCAACTAAGCCCGTGCACCGCAACTACTGAGCCTGCACTCTAGAGCCCACGAGCCACAACTACTGAGCTCGAGTGTCACAACTACCGAAGCCCGCACGCCTAGAGCCCGTGCTCTGCAACAAGAGAAGCCACCCAATGAGAAGCCCGCGAACCGCAATGAAGTGTAGCCCCCACTCGCCGCAACTAGAGAAAGCCTGCATGCAGCAACAAGGGCCCAAGGCAGCCAAAAATAAAAATAAATAAATTTTTAAAAATTAAAAAAAAAAAAAAGAGAGAGACAGAGAGAGACAGAGAGAGACAGAGAGAGATTTAGGAAGATTAATAATCAGCCCAAAGATACAGCAATGGCAAGTAGTGGAACAGGAATTCAACCCAGGCAGCTGACTCCAGAGCTTGTACTCTTGATCACTGGTTATTGGACCCAAGTCCTAAGCCTGGCAGTGAGGCTACCAAATAACCCCGCCTTGAATACACCTACCTCTAGGCCATTTTTATTCCCGAATGACAACAGTATAGTGCAATATCTAAGAACCTTGGGACTCTGAGGGTTAGCCTGTTTAGGCTCAAATCCTAGTCGCATCATTTAACACATGGCCAGAGACAAATTACTCTCTTCTACACCTGCTTCTTACTCTTTAAAATGGTAATAATAAGGGTGCCTACCTTGTGGAGTTAGGAAGATTAAAGAAGATTAAATTAGATTAAGCTTAGAAAATAGTAACCCACTGCCGAGCTCACAAGCCCTTAGTAAATGTTAGCCATCCTAATTACCATTATTCTAGCCCCAGAATAATTATCATTATTCTGCCTCTTCTTTTCCTGCCTAGCTTTTAAGACCAAGGTCTTACACAGCCCACAGTAATCTATTCTTCCTCTAGATGCCTAGAATATTTTTTACTCACTTGTCATTAAACATAAGTTGATCTGTATTTTAATGAAAATAACAACATCACTCATAAAACCTGTATGCAGGGACTATTTTAAGCACTCCACATGGATTTACCAATTTTAATCCTCATCACACAACTTATGAAGTAGGTACTCATATTATCCCTCTTTTACAAGTGATGAAACTAAGGAACAGAAAGGCTAAATAGCATGTCTAAGACCATACAGTTAATAAATGGAGTAGCCCAGCAAGTCTAGTTCCAGAATCCATGCTCTTTACCATTACTTTATATTTCACCGCTGTGTTCTCATGTCTCCTCTGGAAAACTGTGGCCTTCTCAAAAACAAGAATGGTGTCTTCTCCAGATCCCCCACAAGGCCATATAGTATAGACTCTTTCACAGCCTGATGTGCAACAAATATTAGATGGATTGATGCATAATCATTTGCACCAGGACCCAGGCCCTCTGTCTGCATTTATTTGTTCTCTCACCATCCTCTTGCAATAACTATCTTCAAATTACCTGCACCCAACCTACTATAAACATAGTGATGTTGATTAGTATTTTGTATGAATGCAGGATTTGGTTCATGCACTAACATTTGGGAGAACCTCCCTCTCCAGGATTCACAACTCCAACTCTACTATTCCAGAAGTAAAAAGCATGAGAATGCAATCTCAGGAAACTTCCTCAATATTGTGATTAGAGTTGAATTTCTTTTCGTCATCAAGAACCAAAGGCAGAAAACACAAAGGAAGACTTTGCTTCAGCTTTATCAATAGCTATTTGAAAGTATTTTAAACTGATATTTCTATGTGACCCAACTCCATTCTGTCTCTACCCCAAAGACAAACACCACACGAACTCCTTTGTATCTACTCTCTCTGGGGGACTAGAGCAATTCAGGGAAGGGAAAATAATCGTACTTTTTTTCAAGACTTTCTTTCATGTCATTTTCTCCACCCTCACAACATTCCAACCATACTTCCTTCATTTCTTCAAAGGTAATAAAGCCCTTTTCATACTCACTATTTCCCATATGGTACTCCTCTGCTTGGAACTTGCTTCCCTACACTTTCTAGTTAACTCCTCAATTTTCAGGTCTACTTAATCGCTATTTTCTCAAAGAAGCTCTCTCCATATACCCAATCTAAATCGATGTCCCCCTTTTAAAGTCACTGCACTCTCCATTTTTTCCTTTAGAGAACTATTATAGTTTATAATTGTGGTATATTGTGACTATTTGACTTCTTTTAATGTCCCCCACAGGACTCTAAGTTCCGGAGGTCTGAGAACATATCATGAAGACACGATCTGATTTCCATGCCTTCTTTCACCTTCCAGGTTCTCAGAGGTGCTCTGGAGAACACTAAGTACCTGTTTGTGGCCCACATACAAATGATCCAGAGGGCTCTGCGTATCCTCAAAGAGTTGATCAAATGCCTCAGTGGCTTTGTGCTGGAGAGAACCCCAGTCTCCATCACCTCCCACTCTGCTGGCCCAACAACACTTAAGGGGACAGCTGACGTGCTTGGTCACCGTTTCTCTACATGGATATTAAGTTCCCCACAGTCCACTGAAATGGCCACGGTTTTACAAACCGTACTCCACATCTGTACAGGAATACCTGCTGGATACATGAATGGTTCTGTTTATTTCATTAGGCATACACTTTCTGAGAAAAAGACAGGAGGACTCAATAGCGGATGGTTCATATTTTCCTCTTATTTACACATAAGCCTAAAGCATACAGCCAAAGGAACTGTGCCTTATGGCCAAGCTGAGGTGACCTAAGAAAACTATAATCGGCAAGAGGGGGATTACCAAAAAAACACTGACCTGAATTAAAACCTAAGGAATTTAAGGAAAAATAGAAACAGCATGAGGAGGTATTATTAAGAAGGCACAGAACAGTTTGGGGTGAACTACTAAGATGTTCCCAATGTTCAAAGCAATGGGCATGGATTCTCAAAGTTACTTCAATCTTGGAATAACACCAAATTTCTTTAGGTCCTTCCAAACTAGGTCTACCTTCAGACTTTAGCTGAGAGCAAAACACAACAGGAGCCAACAGTATAATTATTTCTCCTACTTGACCCCAAAATCACCAGAAAGGCAATCTGCTCTCGGAGGATGCAAGCCTGAGGACCAGAATCAGGAGATCCAGATTCTCTTCTTGGCCTGGCTCTCCCTAGTCCATCTCAACACTTAACCTCAGCTATAAAATAAGGGCACTTTCTCTAACGTTCTACAATTCTATATTATTGTGCTGTTACATAGGAGTGGTACCAAAACCACGGAGTTCCTAGAGCTGCTAAACTCTATACTGCTCATACCAACCCAAATGTTCTCTCTTCAACTCTCAGAGACAAATTTAAGTAGGATATTGTAGAGATGACATATGCACAGAAAAGGCAAACAAGGATAATGGTGGTCCAGAATCCATTAGGCATAAGGTAGGACTAGAGATGTGAAAATACGTAGCTTGGAAAAGAGAAGACTTAAAGAGAAACTGATAGTTCTTTAAGTACCGAGAAATATATGTCACAATAATGACTCAGTTTTACTTTATCAAACACAATTGACCATTGGGTAAAGATTGCATGACCATATATGTTTATCTTCATTTTTACTTTTTACAATGACCATCTTCAATAGAAGAACAAAATTTAATAATTAGTTAGGTCTGCAAATACATAGACTTCCTCTGAAATAAACTGCCTCCTTTGTCACTGGATGTCTCAGAAGCTAAATGAACAATTCTCTGGGCTATTTTAGAACAGGAGTCAATAAACTTTTTGCAAAGGGATTTGAGGGCCACGTATAGTCTCTGTTACCTATTCTTCTGTGTGTGTGTGTGTGTGTGTGTGTGTGTGTGTGTTTCTACAACCCTTAAAAATATAAAAACCGTGCTTAGCTCACAGGCCAAAGATAGTTTGCTGACTCGTGTTCTGCAGGTGTGCTGTCCAAGAAATATATGAGTCACATATGTAATTTAAATTTTCCAATATCTACATTTAAAAAGTTAAAAAGAAACAGGAGAAGTTAATTTTAATATACTGTATTTAATCCAAAATATCCAAAAAACTATCATTCTAACATGTAAACAAAATTACTAATGAAATTCTTTACCTTTTTTTAAAACTAAGTCTTTGAAATTCAGTGTAGGGAAACAGAAGAGATGACCTTCCAACCAATACTTAATTCTAATGACTCAAATCAATGAGGAAAAAAATGCAATTGTCAATAAATGACTACTGGGACAACTGGCATGATACTGGGAAAAATAAAGCTGGATCCTTTTTTGTGACTTACTCCATTATAAATTCCAGAGAGAAATGAGATGTCGATGTAAGAAAGTAAAATAATAAATTCAAATGGCCAGTAAGAGAAAAAAATGCCAAAAAAGATGTTATTTTAACCATCAGGTTGGCAAAGATCGAAAAAGAGCCATATCGCCAGACCCTCAATAAAACAAAGTTTTACAAATCAGGTACTATTAGTGGGAACATAAATGTGTATGACCTTTGTTAAGGGCAGCTTGGCAGTACGTATAAATATGTACCTCACTTCTAGAAATTCACCCTAAGAGGTAATTAGAAAAAAGCAAAAAAAATGAAGGCACAAGGATATTCACTGAAGCATCATCCATGAGAAAAAACAACTGAAAGCAACTTAAATGACCATCAGTAGGACTGATTAAATAAAACAAGGTCATTAAGGATAATATAGGTTTCTTACAGAAAGATGTTGACATTGCTGGAGGGAAAATGCAGGTTATTAAACAGCATATATAGTGTGATCCCATTTATGTAAAATTTTTAATTTCATATAAATGTATATATTCATAAAGAGATATAAGAAGAATATTTAATAAAATGTATACAGTGATTATCTCTGACAGAGGTAGATTTGGGATAATTTTCTTTGGACATGACCACAGATGTGCTTATCTTCATTTTTATTTTTTACAATGATCACCTGACACCTTTTATATCCCAGAATCATTTTTATAACCTTCTCAGAATGATTTTTTTTTCAACTAGTACTCTTAGAAATATCTTTTATACATGTCATTTTACAGAGTGTGTTACATGCACCACAGTGTGGTGAATACATTCTTTCACTGAAATAACACTGCCTTCATTCACACGTGCAGCTAGTACTCTCAGGGACATCTTGTTATACATGTGACTTTACAGAGTGTATTACATGCAGCACAGGGTGGTGAACTCATTCACTCACTGAAATACCACTATTCTGATTCAACAAACCATTAGCATTCTTAAAAACATGTTTTAAACATGTTTCTTTAGTGTTATACATGCACCACAAAGTGAATACATTCCTTCACTGAAATAATCAGCATGATGATCTTTATCTTTTTTGACTAACGTAAAACTTAATTTTAATTTTAAAAATTATTGGAGAAGATTAACAAAAGAATGTTAAAAGCAAACAAACAGCCTTATATTATTTTTCATAGGCCGTAAAGAGAGTGGGGAGAAGTACAGGTCACAAATCTAATAAACCAGACATAAAAGGAAGCTCCTGCTTTTCCTAGGTTAAGCTATAATTTGATTCCTAAACAAGGCCCAGGAAGGACAAATATTTTGACTCCATCTTCTTGTGGTGAGTACTGTTACACAATAATACACATCAAAACCCAATTCCTTAGAGATGAAGGACATCCTTGAAACATACAGAACATAACACAAGAAGAAAACTTTCTCTTTAACTCAAAACACTCTTCAATATAAATCTAGGAACATACGTAGAATTAATATCACCAGAAAAGTTCCCTAGATTCCACAGAAATGACAAACTATAAACAAAGTGATATATTTTCATGCCCTCATAAACTAACAAAAAAGCCTATCAAAAATAAGGGAAGCAAGGTCATGTAAAGAGTCCTTTGTTAGTGTGCCCTCTACCTGTTAAAAGGGTAAGTCATTTAAGATACAGACATGGATAAAAGTAATTTTATATAATGTCATTTTTCAGTCACTAGCTTTTCCAAGCTTGGGGTTTATAAGATCGATAAAACCATAGGGCTATGGGCTACTAATAAAATTTGACTCAAAACAATCTTTTCTTTTCCATTGCTGACATTCCTCAAAACCCTAGATCTCTTCTCTCAGTTAATGAAAAGTTAGCCAAGGCTTGTTCACAATAAACACAGGACCTCACTGTCAATAAAAGTAGATGCCACGAAACAATCGTGTGCTCCTGGGAGAATAGTCTCCAACTGGAAACAGTAAAATATAAAAAAGATGATCAACATTAAAATGTTCTCTTAACTGGGGGGAAAAAGTCAACAGCTATTTTCAGAGTTAAAAAGCTGCCTTTTATTGAATTATCACATTAGCTCTCCGATAGGCAGCCAGTGCAGACATTTTAAGCGCATTACCTTTAGGAGGAAAATACGACTTGCTTTCAGCTTTGTGAGGCCAGTCTACGACGAGAGGTCCAAACCTGCGAAAGCTGGCAGTGATCTCATCTACAAAACAAAGAAGGACTCTTAGCAGAATAGAAAATAATACTGCAAACAGAATAGCATAAAACATGTCTTTTTATTTTTAAATTTTTTTTTCTTTTTTAAAATTTATTTATTTTATTTTTGGCTGCGTTGGGTCTTTGTTGCTGCACGCGGGCTTTCTCTAGTTGCGGTGAGTGGGGGTTACTCTTCATAGCGGTGCACAGGCTTCCCATTGCAGTGGCTCCTCTTGTTGTGTGGCACGGGCTCTAGGGCACATGGGCTTCAGTAGTTGTAGCATGCGGGCTCAGTAATTGTGGCGCACGAGCTTAGTTGCTCCGCGGCATGTGGGATCTTCCCGGACCAGGGCTCGAACCCGTGTCCCCTGCATTGGCAGGCGGACTCTCAACCACTGCGCCACCAGGGAAGTCCTATTTTAAAATGTTTTGAGAGCTATATTCTAAAGCATTTTTACAGAAGTCAAACTTACTAAGTGAAATACCATTGTATTTCAACAATAGAGAATATGTTTCTAACTATAATTCACTTCCCTTCTTCACTTCCAATAAACCTGTTATAAAGAATTTAGAAGGAAAAAAATCTGACATTAGCTAAGGTGACCTCTCTGTCAAGTAAAAAGGAGATTCTAAAAATAGGAATGTTCTCTGTTTTCAAAAAAAAGAGGCAAAAGTACACAAAATATTTAAAATACACTTCCACTTGTGTGGTGAAATAATCTCTAAGATTATTAATCTTAGATTATTATTAATATTGTTTTAGAAATATTATTCCTTTGTTGAGGAGTAGGGACAATAAGTAGGTAATTCTATTTAGGGATAAGAAAAAGCTAAAGTCAATGGTCTCTAGGGACAATAAGTAGGTAATTCTATTTAGGGATAAGAAAAAGCTAAAGCCAATGGTCTCTTTCTCTCATACATACCTACTACACAGCCTATAAAGAAAATGTTTCAAAAGTTATGGCTTAACAAATTTATCTTTTCCTTCTGACTTTTGACTCAAAGCAGAAGGTTATAACTAAGCTCCTAATCAGGTTTAAGTTGCCACTCTCTCAGCCATGATCAAAAACTTGGTCTTAAAGAAAATCCAATCCATGGATGAGATTAACACTAGTACAAGAATAGTTTAGAGGAAAATGTACAACTTTAAAGCAGTAAGCCTAAAGTAAAACTATTTTTAGAGACTATTCTTCTCTCATTATGAAAAAAAGAAAATCATGATAAATTAGAGAAATATCATAGCTTAAATAATACTGGCAAAACAATTCTGCTTTAACAATGTTTTTATAGCAGATCCAAAGCCTACTAGAATTAGAGCCACTGTTATTTCCCTTGAGGTAACTTTGTCACAATTCTATGTCATTTGTCCATTCAACAAATAGTTATTGACAACCTACTATATGTTGGCTGGCTTTAGGCATAAGTGAAACTCACTTTTGGATTGGCAGTATCTCAAAAATTTTATTAGGAAATATTCCAATAAGTCTTCATTCTTTTAAAGGCAAAAGGGGGTTTTTCATTAATAGGTATCTACATTAAAATATGAGATGGTATGGTGTGATGGATAGGAGCAAAAGCTCTGGAATCAGACTGATTTTGATTCCAGCTGCACCATTAGCTGCATAACCCTGGATAAGCTGTTTCTCTCTGATCCTTAGTTTCCTCACCCACAAAACAGAGCTGGTAGGAGATGCCTTACAGGGTAGCTATGGAGATTAAACAAGATAATGTAAAGCACCTGGCACAACAATGGGCTTGTGGTACGAGTTTCATACATATTAGCTCTCATTATTATTTAAAATGTATCCCCAAACTAATAACTAGGAAATGGGAAGTTGTTTAAAGACTGCTATGCATGAAGAGCAGACCTAAAGTGCACAATCTCTCACTTCCCCATCTATCAAATATCCTCATCTCTGACACCAAGATATGAATGTACTGAAGCTGCCTTCAAGAGGAGAGGTAGGGTCAAATCACACAAATAACAAACCTGGCCTTTAAAAAGTCATTATAAAGTGAGTGCATTGTACCTTCATCGATATCAGGAGGAAGGCCTCCAACAAACACCTTTCTAGAGTAGCGTTCTACTCGCTCCCCATTTTGACAGCGAGTGGGAGAACTTAAGCCGGATGACAAGGACTGATCACCGTGACTGTCGTCCAGAAAGGCATCTTCAAAGGGAAAGAGAGAAGATCGACCTGAAACAAATGTGGGAATTTCTATGGTTAAAATTATTTTCCCGGACAACACATGCTTTATTAGGAGTTGAAGCACAGAGTGAAGCATTCCAAAAAATATACCCTGAGCTGTGACTTTTTCAATAGAATAAGCAACTGCAGGTTACCAGGTCTAGACAAGTTTATAGTATCATTTTTGTGTAAAGGTATGTACAGCACAGAAACAACTGGATTGATATTAAGGAAGAAGCGTCAAAAATTGCAGCTGTTGGGCTTCCCTGGTGGCGCAGTGGTTGACAGTCCGCCTGCCGATGCAGGGGACGCGGGTTCGTGCCCCGGTCCGGGAAGGTCCCACGTGCCGCGG
>NC_041233.1:50415629-50425789 GCF_002837175.3 Physeter macrocephalus
GAGAGGCCCGCGTACCGCAAAAAAAAAAAAAAAAAAAAAAAAAAATTGCAGCTGTTTTCGCTGCTAAAAAAATTACTACAGTTTACTCATACACTCCCTATCACTGCTGCTAAAAGTATTCAGCAGTTATTTTTCCTTTCCCCAGGGTTTTCTTAAAATAAATGGAAAAGTAATCTTTATTGACAGATTTTGATTGTTCTTTATGGTGACTTCAGAGGTTCACGTCTAAAGACTGGGTCTGATAGCTGATGGAATATTAAACTGATGACAGAGGCTGATAACTTCTCTGATAGCAGTACTAAAAATGATCAAGTTTTCCCTGCCATTCCAAGCTACTCCAATTTAGAAATAAACATCCGCAATAATAAAGGGTGGGGCAAGTAAATGAAGACATGTAAATTAAGATATGGGAGTATAGATGTAGATGTGGTTATGACATCTTTACTAATCTAAGCTGTATTTTATATCACTCAAAAAAACGATGTCTATTGTTAACTCTATAGCCAAATAAAGTCTGTAGAGTAAAGGCCTTACCCACTCCACATGACATAAGAAAGATGCCAGCAGTTAAAGTCTGTCAATAAATGTGACACAATAATGCCATCCGCATCACAAAATAAAATCTAAGTTTAAAAAATATATATAGGTCTTCCCTGGTGGCACAGAGGTTAAGAATCCGCCTGCCATTGCAGGGGATATGGGTTCGGGCCCTGGTCTGGGAAGATCCCACATGCCACGGAGCAGCTAAGCCTGCGCGCCACAACTACTGAAGCCCGCACATCTAGAGCCTGAGCTCCGCAACAAGAGAAGCCACCGCAGTGAGAAGCCCACGCACCGCAATGAGGAGTAGCCCCGGCTCGCCACAACTAGAGAAAGCCCACGTGCAGCAACAAAGACCCAACACAGCCAAAAATAAATAAAAATAAATTTATTTTAAAATATATATATATATATATATATATTTTATTTTTTCCAGTTTGAGTCAGTGAGTTCCTAGTAAAGGTTTCCACTAGGATCCACTCTAAAATTGAACTATCTTGAGCTCTCTAACTTTTGAAAAAAAGAAAAATTCCCCTCTAAAATAAATCATACACTCTTCAAAAACAGGACACTGTCTTCCCTATTTAGTCTCTCCTCTCTATATTTCCCTGAGACCTAGGTTCTGCGTCACTACAGCCAGCTCTCTAAAACAGAATATGAATAGACCTAGAAAAATACTGAACATTATTAATTCTTCTGTAAAAAAGTTACTAATATAACTCTGTTTATTTTATTAACAACCCAGGTGGTATAAGAAAGGCACTGTTTTGATGTTGAGAGTTAATAAATAAAAGGACCAAACAATTTTTTGTTCAGTTCTTCCCAGTTTAGCTACAAAGAAACAGAACAAAATTTGTCACCTCGTGCTACCTAGCTTTTTTAGCCTGGCAAGGACAAACAATAGACAGTAAATTCTCATCCCCTGATGTCTGTTTTGTTCATTGGGGGTAAAAGAACTAGATCTGCAACAACTATAGGCAAAACGAGCTTCCCCAAAACATCCAGAGATGTTCCCCGCCGGCCGCCAGGTTTGCTTTTCATGTAGTCCACACTCAGTGAATTATGTGCCTAGTCGTACTCACACACCCAAATCAGCATTTCCCACATTATGTTCCTATCCCCGCCTCTTACCCTCAACACTAGTAACATGAGATGCTCAGAAAACAAAAGCTGGTAGGGGGGAGGCATTGGGAGAACTAAATAATATTGGAAAATACTGCACATCTTATGCCCTTCCCAGAGATTCACAAGCCATATTAGAATACAAAGACTGGAAGAAAAAAAAAAAAGAATACAAAGACTGGGTAAAGTTCCGCAGTAAAATCACTGAATCTAGCATTTGGATTTAAGATAAAGGAAACTTTAACATACATGTATAACTCAGCGGAAAACACTTGAAGAAATGTTTATCCACATTCCAGGAACACCAAAGAAATAAGATAGTTATTTGGACGTCGCTGCCAAAGAAATCAAGTCTGGTGAGAGATAGGCAAGCACATAATTATAAAATAGAGAGAGAAATACTAAGAGAAGACTACCAAGTGAGACAATGGCACAATTTACTGCTCTACAGAAAAAGGTAGCGAGGGGTGGGGAGAGCTTTATAGTGATTTCACAGGAGGACAATTTTGAGCAGAATCTTGTGGGAGTGGGAGTTTCTAAGGTGAAGAACAAGAATCCACAGAGAAAGAACTTTCAAAACAGCTCTTATCTTTCCCTCTAAACCTGCACCTCTAGCATCCCCTGCAATCTCAATAAAAACGACTATTATCCACACTCATTTCAATCTTGAAATCTAGGAGTCATCCCTGACATCCCTTTCTTTCATATTCCACATCTAATCCATCTCTCACTAAGTCCTACCAACTCAAGCTACAAAATAATTCTTCAATCCATTTAGTTCTCTCCACCTTTAGTCCTAACACCCTGGTCCAGATTGCCATCATCTCTCCCCTGAACAGCCTAACGAGTCTATACAACAACCTGTTTAGTCTACTGATTTCTACCTTGTACCCCACAATACTTTCTCTATAAAACAGCCAAAGTCACCATTTTCAAATATTAATCTGAACATGTAACTATACTCTTCACCCCATCCTTAAAACCCCTCACCCCTTATTTGGATAAAGTACAAAAACACTGTAAGCTGTAAGGCCTCTGCCTACCTCTCCTTCATCATAGTTGCTGCCTCTCCCTCTGGATCACTAACCTCCAATCACCCAGACCTCCTTAGAAATTCCTGATTATTCCTCCCTGCTTCAGGCCCTAAGGACAAGGTGTTCCCCCCACCCAAAACAAACACCCTCCTCTCAACTCCCCAATTTTCTAGTTAATTCCTATTATTTCTTCAGGTCTAAGCTGAAAAGTCATTGAAACTCAGGTAGAACTTTCCTGACCTTCTAGATTAGATTAGATGCCCACTTCTATCCACTCACAGCACTTTTCCTAACATTTTTTCCTCAATTACCATTATGCTATCATATGGGTTTTCATTTGGTATCTCATTTCCCAACCCCGTGAAACTGTAAGCTCTATTAGGACAAGGACCAATTTAATCTTGTTCACCACTGTATCTTCATGTCCTAATAAGGGTACATAAAATAGGTATTCAGTAAGTGTTAAAAGCGAGGCAGTAGATAAGAAAGGAAAACAGTATGTGCAAATAAATGCTGGCACACAATACACAGGTGTGAGGACGGCAAGAGATGGGATCCTGTTCCTAGAAAATTGAGACCTTTTCTCCTCCTTCTGTTTGTTCAAGCATTACGTTTTACAGTATATATTACAAAAGCAACAGGAAATTTCCACATTTTCCAAATTTGCTATTTCATTCTAATACTAGCATTTTTTTTTAAAAAACCACACTCACTCCCTGAAGACTCTGATACTCCCATCTAATCCGCCTTCCATCCTGTCAGAATGACTTCTCTAAGATGCCCCGGACCATGTTATTCCCGCCACCCCAAATCCTACAATAGCTACATCACCTCCACTAGCAATCGGCACCCAGGGAGAGGGAGGATGGAGTGAAATTCTGAATAAATCTGTGACTGTCCAGTTGAGAGATGAGGAAGTCTTGAACCAGATCGGTGAGGAGAAGCAGCGGATGTTCAAGACATTCTGGAACAAAGAGAACTTTCTTTCTGCATGCCCAACATAACCACAGCTTCCCCGGAGTATTTTGGCAAAGAAAATAAAAGCAAACGTTAATTGCAAAAATTTGGGCTGTTTTAAAAATTGGTTATGGGTACTTAAGAAACCTTCCAAGGTTTTAAAACCAAACTTCTATCTTATTATTAGTATATAGAGTACCATAGACTTTAGTAATAAATTTGCCCCTGGAAAATGAAACTGCTAAGAATTCACACATACATGATGTTTCTCTAACTGTAGGTTAAAGAACTAAGAATACAGGTCCCAGAACTCAATCCCCAGATCTACTTAAATTGAATAATGGAGGTCAAACTTGAAAATCTGCACTTTTAACAAATCTCCTCAGTGATTCCTATGCTCAAACTTAAGAACCACTGAAATGCAGATTATCTGTCTGTAGCAGACAGCCACTAAAAGAGACATTGTGTGAAGTGTATGCAGCCTTGGGAAACATCCAAGTTCAATCAAGTTAAGAAAAGTATACGATGGGACTTCCCTGGCAGTCCAGTGGTTAAGACTTCACCTTCCAATGCAGGGGGTGTGGGTTCGATCCCTGGTCGGGGAGCTAAGATCCCACATGCCTTGGGGTCAAAAAAGCAAAACATAAAACAGAAGCAATATTGTAACAAATTCAGTAAAGACTTAAGAAAAAAAAAAAAAAGAAAAGTATATGCTCAGGAATGGAATACAAAATCTATAATCTAGTCAACCTTACTGTAACATGACTGCCTCAAGTACTGATGGAACAAAAAGTTAGTATGCAGGAAGCATTTAAAAGACAGAAGGGTAGACTAAGAACTTGCAGCATTTACCCAGCTCATATCAACAGGAGATAGGAGGACTTTGACCATACTGGCGGGATTACTCCTATGTGGGACAGAATGGCTCATTTGATCTTTCCAAAGCCTGAAAACCATCTATTTCCCTATGCTCTAATTATAAGCTCCTGAAGGGCTGTTCTATTAATTTAGTGCCTTGTTATTATGAAGAGGTGACTCTTGAACTAGTAGAAAAATAATCAGCCACTGAAATTGTATTTCTGTTACACCCCTCTCCATGATAAGATGAAACACTGGTACTCTGATCTGTCCAGTAGACTAAAGAGGTTGGCATTCATGCATTCATTTGGTTGGCATAAATCACCCTCCCATGACAAACAGTCCCTGGGAAGACTGGTATAATTTTAGTTCCTGGACATGTGTTACTAGAAACTGAAACTTAAGAGGATGTACCCAAATTGTGTCCCATGAGAGGCCGTGCTTCACTAAAGTAGTATCTCTCTGACATACTTCTTTTCTTTAATAAAAGCATTCCCCAAGAAGCAGCCACATAGCACAGGGAGATCAGCTCGGTGCTTTGTGACCACCTAGAGGGGTGGGATAGGGAAGGTGGGAGGGAGAGGCAAGAGGGAGGAGATATGGGGATATATGTATATGTATAGCTGATTCACTTTGTTATAAAGCAGAAACTAACACACCATTGTAAAGCAATTATACTCCAATAAAGATGTTAAAAAAAAAAAAGGCATTCCCCAAGACCAGAATGTTTTAAGTAAGTCACGTTACTTACCAAAAATTATGTTCTATGTACCTAGCATATAAATCTGCTTTAGAATCTCATGATACTTTCACATAAAATATTCATATTCAATATTTCAACAGAAGCAGGAGAAATACTTCTCAACTGCTGCACTTTGGCCATTTGGCTTTCTCTTCCACCAATGGTCTGGTTTTCTGATATCTATTTTCAATTAATAAGCAGAATGTAGTTTTTGGTCCAGTAAATGGACAAAAAATCTCTGGATGTAGAGATGACTTAAGGCTAAAGGAGCCCTGGACTTCCCTGGTGGCACAGTGGTTAAGAATCCACCTGCCAATGCAGGGGACACGGGTTCAACCCCTGGTCCAGGGAGATCCCATATGCCGCGGAGCAACTAAGCCCGTGTGCCACAACTACTGAGCCTGCGCTCTAGAGCCCACGAGCCACAACTACTGAAGCCCGCGTACCTAGAGCCCGTGCTCCTCAACAAGAGAAGCCACCGCAATGAGAAGCCCGCACACCACAACAAAGAGTAGCCCCTGCTCGCCACAACTAGAGAAAGCCTGCGCACAGCAACAAAGACCCAACACAGCCAAAAATTTAAAATATAAATAAATAAATAAATAAATTTATTTTTAAAAAAGCTAAAGGAGACTTGGAAGACAAGGGCCAAATAAGAAACCTGCAAAGCCTAGTTAAGCATGGAAGGCTTGTCCAAGATAACTCTTCCCCAGGAGGCTCAGTTTCCTGCAGCTTATGAGGGGAAAACAAAAGCCCACCAGCCATGCTGTGCTGCCAAAACTGCTTGGACCTCACCTCTGAGCTGCCATGTCTCTGCTGTCAATCCAGCAGCTCCAGGGCACTCCTGGCCCAATACTTCCACTCCAAGCCTGACCCTTTCCATCTTAGTTTTACAAGGAGCTCAGAAATAAGTCACTCTGGGGATTTTTTTAAAAAATGGATTATGAAGCATGTCTCCCTTAAGAAAAAAGAACTGCCTATAAGTCAAGATAGTCAGATTCCAGCCTAGGTTGTTTTACTCTGTGACCTTGGACATTTCACTTATCTGAGTCTCATTTATATAATGAGAGATTTGAACTAGATGAAAGGTTTCAAATCTCTGGGGGCAGCAGCATTCCTTTAAAAAAAAAAAAAATATTTATTTATTTAGGCTGCACCAGGTCTTAGTTGCGGCACACAGGATCTTCGTTGTGGCTTGTGGGATCTTTAGTTGTGAGATCTCGGCATGCGGGATTGTTTTTTTATACTCCAATAAAGATGTTAAAAAAAAAAAAGGCATTCCCCAAGACCAGAATGTTTTAAGTAAGTCACGTTACTTACCAAAAATTATGTTCTATGTACCTAGCATATAAATCTGCTTTAGAATCTCATGATACTTTCACATAAAATATTCATATTCAATATTTCAACAGAAGCAGGAGAAATACTTCTCAACTGCTGCACTTTGGCCATTTGGCTTTCTCTTCCACCAATGGTCTGGTTTTCTGATATCTATTTTCAATTAATAAGCAGAATGTAGTTTTTGGTCCAGTAAATGGACAAAAAATCTCTGGATGTAGAGATGACTTAAGGCTAAAGGAGCCCTGGACTTCCCTGGTGGCACAGTGGTTAAGAATCCACCTGCCAATGCAGGGGACACGGGTTCAACCCCTGGTCCAGGGAGATCCCATATGCCGCGGAGCAACTAAGCCCGTGTGCCACAACTACTGAGCCTGCGCTCTAGAGCCCACGAGCCACAACTACTGAAGCCCGCGTACCTAGAGCCCGTGCTCCTCAACAAGAGAAGCCACCGCAATGAGAAGCCCGCACACCACAACAAAGAGTAGCCCCTGCTCGCCACAACTAGAGAAAGCCTGCGCACAGCAACAAAGACCCAACACAGCCAAAAATTTAAAATATAAATAAATAAATAAATAAATTTATTTTTAAAAAAGCTAAAGGAGACTTGGAAGACAAGGGCCAAATAAGAAACCTGCAAAGCCTAGTTAAGCATGGAAGGCTTGTCCAAGATAACTCTTCCCCAGGAGGCTCAGTTTCCTGCAGCTTATGAGGGGAAAACAAAAGCCCACCAGCCATGCTGTGCTGCCAAAACTGCTTGGACCTCACCTCTGAGCTGCCATGTCTCTGCTGTCAATCCAGCAGCTCCAGGGCACTCCTGGCCCAATACTTCCACTCCAAGCCTGACCCTTTCCATCTTAGTTTTACAAGGAGCTCAGAAATAAGTCACTCTGGGGATTTTTTTAAAAAATGGATTATGAAGCATGTCTCCCTTAAGAAAAAAGAACTGCCTATAAGTCAAGATAGTCAGATTCCAGCCTAGGTTGTTTTACTCTGTGACCTTGGACATTTCACTTATCTGAGTCTCATTTATATAATGAGAGATTTGAACTAGATGAAAGGTTTCAAATCTCTGGGGGCAGCAGCATTCCTTTAAAAAAAAAAAAAATATTTATTTATTTAGGCTGCACCAGGTCTTAGTTGCGGCACACAGGATCTTCGTTGTGGCTTGTGGGATCTTTAGTTGTGAGATCTCGGCATGCGGGATTGTTTTTAGTTGCGACACACGGATGCCTTAGTTGCAGCATGAAGGCTTCTTAGTTGCGGCATGCATGTGGCATCTAGTTCCCTGACCAGGGATCAAACCCGGGCCCCCTGCATTGGCAGCGCCGAGTCTTAGCCACTGGACCACCAGGGAAGTCCCAGCATTCCTTTTATTACACAAAACTCTTAAATAAAACCCCATTTGTTCACTTCTTTCCAACTCCACTGCCATCTCCTATCCTAAAGCACCATCATCTCTTGCCTAGACTACTACCATCATTCCAATGTAGACAACCCACTTCTCTCACTCTACTCTAAACAACAGCCAGAGTACTTTTAAAAACATAAAACTGATCACTTGACCATGCTTTAAAACATTCATAGATTTCCTCTTGTACTTGGACCAAGTTCAAAATCCTTACCAGGAGCTAAAGCCCAGCAAGATCAGATTTCCTTCCTTCCTCCAACCTCATCTTAATACACCCTCCCTTCTCTCCCATCAAGCTCAGCCATTCTGGGCTCTATTTACTTCCTCAAACAAACAAAGCCCTTTCTTGCCTCAGGTGCCTCTCCCCTCCCCCACCACTCCTTTTTAATACAGCTTTATTAAGAAATAATTTACTTTTTATACAATTCATCCTTCTAACCCATTAGCAGCCACTCCCCATTTTCCTTGAACCCTCTCAGCCCTAGGCAACCACTAGTCTACTTTCTGTCTCAATAGATTTGCCTATTCTGGACATTTCATAAAAGTGGAATCATCCAACATGTGATCTTTTCTAATTGCCTTCTTTTACTTAGCAAAATGTTTTCAAGGTTTATCAATGTTGTAGCATTTATCAGTACTATGCTTCAAGCCTCTTAAAATAGCTGTACTGTGATGTCTCGAATTTCCTTTAAAATATTCTAAGGGAAAAAAGGAGGGGGAACATATGAAACACGATTGGCAAAAATGTTGATAATCATTGAAGCTAAGTGATGGGTACACAGTTCATTAAACAATTCTATTTTTGTGTATGTTTGGAAATTTCCAAAATAAAACATTTATTTAAAGATAAATAAATCTTTCCATCCTGTCTTTCCATCCTTTGGGTTTCAGCTTAAATAACATCTCTTCAGAGAAAACCATCCTACCTTAAAGGGACCCTCCCATTTTTCCTGCCTAGTACTTATCACAACTTTTGAGTATAAAAATGTTTGTTAATACTGATGTATTACCTCTCTCTCCCCCACTAGAGTGAACATTCAGTAGAGAGACAGCTAGGGTCTAGCACCTCATCCAACCCATAATGGGCACACAAACATTTAATGAACGAAATTAGGGTGGACAGCCCAGAACCCCTCCTTCATTATTAGTTTATGCTCCTTCCAGAGCAACCTCTTGCAAAAGTGAAAAATTTTCCTATTACTATAAGCAGCAATACTTCAGACACTATAGCTATGAACACTCAGATATTTCTTCAGCTGTTCATGTTTCACTCTGGGACCATCCATTCCTTTAGACAAGACAGCTCACATAACCCCAGTTTGAATTAGCAGGATGCCATGTTTGTACCATGGTCTCACTGATACAGCTGATCTCTCCTCCCTTGGGCAGGCTTTTGGCAGAAAGACCTAACTCCAACTTGATACACAAGTTTGTTTTATTGGATTCTTAGAACCTTTTTTATTGACTAAATCATCCATTAATTTCAATAGATTTTTATGGATTAAATATACACAGAAGTACATTTTACAATAGTAACACCAATCCACAGTAAATCCAACAGCAAAGTGACTCCAATCATTCTTTCCATTTGCTCATTCACATTACTTAAAAAGATATTTCATATTTTCTTGGCTGCTCTTTAACTAAGAAATTCTGTTAAACATCAAAAGCACTGGCATAGCCAACATCTCTGTTTATGGACAAAAGTCTCCCAGAGACCATAAAAACTCATGTGAAATGAAAACACAACATATATTTTAATCAAGTGTGCTGTTTAATGTGTAGGCAAAGATCATGTATGACACTAGCTATCAGGCTACTTTCTAACAGGGGCTGCAGGTGCATAGGAAAACAAAGCAAACTACAGCTTCAATGCAATCCCTAAAAAACTACCAATGGCATTTTTCACAGAACTAGAACAAAACATTTCACAATTTGTATGGAAACACAAAAGACCCCGAATAGCCAAAGCAATCTTGAGAAAGAAAAATGGAGCTGGAAGAATCAGGCTCCCAGACTTCAGACTATACTACAAAGCTACAGTAATCAAGACAGTATGGTACTGGCACAAAAACAGAAATATTGATCAATAAAACAGTATAGAAAGCTCAGAGATAAAGCCACGCACATATGGTCACCTTATTTTGATAAAGGAGGC
>NC_041233.1:50426766-50472494 GCF_002837175.3 Physeter macrocephalus
ATGTAAAATAGATAGCTAGTGGGAAGCAGCCACATAGCACAGGGAGATCAGCTCTGTGCTTTGTGACCACCTAGAGGGGTGGGATAGGGAGGGTGGGAGGCGGACGCAAGAGGGAGGGGATATGGAGATATATGTATACATATAGCTGATTCACTTTGTTATACAGCAGAAACTAACACAACATTGTAAAGCAATTATACTCCAATAAAGATGTTAAAAAGAAAAACCTGTGAAAGAACACTCTGGAAAGAAGAGGTTAAGATTCTTTGCTGTCATTTTGATTCCACAAGGGAAATCAACTTTTGTCTATTGAAACCCGTCTCTAAAATAAAAGTGGGTATCAGTGGGAAATATAATTGAATATTTTAAAACTTTATGTACAATCAATATTCATTTTCAAATCTTATTCTTTCACATCTAATTCTTCTTCTTCCCAACTGCTACTGCTTCAACTGTACTACTGGAAGCGCTTGATTTGCCAAACAGTCTACCCTCCAACACTTGATTCCCCATCCAAGCTGTCAACTGATGCCCAAGTTCTCTCCTGTTTTCATTACTTGTATCATGAGACTCTCTTTCTAAAGCCTGACATTATCTGTGTCAAAAACCATTCATCAGGGCAGCACAGACCATCTCACTGCCAACTTCTCCTCTCCAGCTGGCCCCCACTGCATCCACTCACGGACATATGCTCCAAGCATCTGGTCATGCCAATCTCACCTCAAAGCTTTCTTTTAAGTTGAATCAGATACCTGGAGTGCTTTGCTTCCTACTCCTCTTCCATCATCCAAATAGTTCCCGAAATTCTACCTATTCCAGGAAGCTTTTCCAGGAGAGGTGAAAGATTTCACTGCCTAATTTTTGCTGACAGATCTCAAAACTGTCACAGATAATTCTCTTTGCCCTCTATTCCTAAAATGTTTACCAAGTATGTAAAGCATAGAATATGAGTTACAGCTAATACACATCAGCAGGTTCACTTTTTATGCTTTTGGAGAAAAGTCTAAATTTTGTTTGGAGGAAAGAAATCAAGCATTAATACAATCCCTGATCAAACAAATAAATGGCATGAGGAAATCTGCCAGATCATCAAATTTATACTATGTAATGCTGGCCCACATGAGTATATTTCAAGGAATGAGAGTGGATATGAGGTACACCTGCTCCATCCCATATGACTTTGTCACTACATTTTAAAAAGATGACTTCTTTTTCAACTTTACACACACACACACACACACACACACACTCTCTCTCTCTCTCTCTCTCTCTCTCTCTCGCCATTATCTTCTTCATCTACAACTATCAAACTGCAGACTTATGAAGAGCAGTGATCAGGTCATTCTAGGCAGTGTTTAGCACTTGATGCAAAGATGATCATGGCTTCTGAAAACGATTAAGTCAAACCTTACAAATAAAGATGGGGAAGGTAACACAGAAATAGGAAGAGTAAATACTTTTTCAGGAATTTAGAAACTATACGTGATCTTATATTCTTGATGTCTAGTATTTAGTATACTATTTAGTATACTATACTATTTTTAAATATAAAATAATTTTGAAAAAATATAATGCCAAACTCTGGTCTGCACAGATTTGGGGTTTTACTTCCAAACAATCCTCATCAATAAGCATTTAATAAGTGCTAACTATATGTAGGTCACAGTGTTAGGCACAAGAGACAACTGTCCTCAAAGAACCTATCTCCAGTTGAAGAATCAGGGCATACAGAAAAGACAGAAAGAATGTAAGGCAACAGAAGCAGAGGAAAACACTGCCTGTAAGGCCACTGGGCAAGGCTTCCTGGAAGGGGTAGGCTTGAGTTGGGCTTGAATGCATGAACTAAGGATAGGTTTTAGTTAAGTAAATGAGAGGAAGGGTGGACAGTATTTGCAATAGCTAGAGAGTGGGAAAGCACAGGGATTGGTCAGAGGAAGGTGAGGGGGGAAAAATGGAGATGATGAGGCTGGTGAAACAGGGAGAAGCCCGATGATAGGGATCCTGAATGGAAAAAAGGGTGAGAAGGACAAAGTGGTGTTTCAGAGAGATGAAACAATAGAATGGAAAGGGAGGGTTAAGCCCTGAGAAACTAGAAGGAAAATACTGACAAGATCTGGTGATTGATCAGTGCCTAAGAAGAGAATAGTCCCTGTTGTCTACCCCCCAGATAGTGTCCTTCTCTATTCCTTCCCGAGAGCCATCAATTTCCTAGCAATAAGAAAAAAATATATGTTACAAAATGATTTCTAGTAATATTATTTACTACACTTGAAATTATAAAATTATAAGATTAACAAATGTTAAATGGTCTTTATTTCCATGGTTAAAAAGTAATCAACTATACAAATGTTTCTCTTCACCACCACATGAGAACAAAACTGACGATATGATTCCATCATGACAGAAGGTTTCATTGGTAACTCAAACACATATTAGGTTCTGCCAATATTCACCTATTCAACAAACATTTACTGTGGAATAAATACTATGAATTTAATATTATTATCTTCAGGACTCAACTACAGAGTCAGAGACAGCCTGATGAATGATAAACGTCACCCAATAAGTAGCCAAAAGACAAAGGTTCTGGACTTGGCTCTGACTTTGAGATCACACAGCTGGGGAAATTACTTCATCTCTCCCAACTTCTGCAAATGAGCACCAAAGCAACTGACATCTATGGAATGCTTTCAGTTTTCATGGATAAGTTTTCCTCTCCCATTTTTTATACCATAACTTCACTAACTAACATTCTTGAAGTTGAAAAAGACTGGTTTTATTACTTCATAATTTACAGATGAGGATACCAGATATTAGTGATAAAGCAGTGATTCCAACCTAAGTCTTTGACCCTAAACCCCACACTCTTTCCACGACATTAGACTTACCCTACCTACTTCATAAAATTATTTGAACAAATTACAGATATGGAAATGCTTTAGAAAGGTTACAGCAGTACACAAATGAAAGCAATATTATTTTGTTTGGGTGTGGCCAGGAGAGAATGCAAGTTTTATGGGGCTTAGAGCCTATACAAGTTGAGGCTCTCTCTTTAAGAAAAAGAATACAATGATAAGGTAAAAATCTTGGAGGGGACCCATGAAAGTGAGGATACCTGAGACTTAACTTTCATTTAGCTTCAAGGTAAATTTGCCTCTGGATATAACACACAAAAAATTCAGCCAACCTACTAAGATAAAGAATTGCCCTCTAAAACCTAACTTCTGTCTTCTAAGTAGTGTGAAAAGAACACGGTGGACACAGAACAACAACAACAAAATACGTATGCTTGGCCTTGATTCCCTCAAGATCATTCACAATAAACCATATAACAAAAACTTCCAGTTATAGTCTTTGCTATGTCTTTATTAGGATTAAAAGAACAAATTACCTACTAACAACAAAAAATAATTATAATGAAAGTGACAAGAGAATTATTTCGCTAAAATAATTAAGCTAGAACATCATACTATACAATAATTATTGTTTTACACACACACGGGTATAAACACGCACACACTCGTATTTACTCACAATTTGGCAAGCAAAAGATCTCATTAAAAAAAAAATTTACCTCGTCTTCGCCCATAGCTCCTGGCTGCATGTAAACACAGAAGAAAACCATGGGTATTTGTATCAAAATGGTGAATTTAGAAATAAAAAAATATTCACACAAACCTTTTCTAAGTATTCTCAGAATCAATTAATCTGGAGATACTGTTCAACTTAACTACAGACATATTATATTAAAAAAACCTTTATGAAGCACAAGTTAAATCACTATCTTAAAGAGAAATTCAATTGGATGTGGCAGCCACTGGAAAAGGTACAATGGGTGCTTAAGTTTCACAAGTCTTATAAGTATTTACATTGTGGCCCATTATCTATATCAGATATAGATAGAGTTCTTTAAAATTTTTTTCTGACTTATAAGTCTTCATTTGAACTATATGTTACCACCAGACATCACTTTAAAGATAAAACCATTCATTCTAAATAAAATCTGCAGCGTGTGGTGGTCATTCTAAATTTCTTCACACACACACACACACACACACAAACACACACACACACACACACACACTTCACAGAGTCCCCTGAAAACTGTATAGAAATTTTATACACAATTAGCTGTTGCTTTACAAAATGTGTTTCTGTAAAATTTTCAGTGACATTTCTCTTAGCCTCCTCAGTTACTTTCCATACAGTATTACAAATGCAGGGAAAACAATGTATTTTTCATTTAGAAAGTGAACTGAAAAAGTAGAAAGGGATTAAGGCAATGGGTACATCCAGGCTATGCTGAAGAATAGAGCACTTTAAAGATTTTCTTCCTCCTCAAAACTCAAGGCCCACAGAATGCATTGTTACAATGTTTAATAGAGCTAGACTGTGGCATCATACATATATTGCTAGAAGATCCTGCCATCTAAAATGACTTTCAAAGCGCAGTTTTTCAAATTTGAAACCCCGAGTTCTGTAAAAAATAAATGAGAACTCTAATCCATTTTTTAAAGGCATGAAATGTTATAACATTAACTTTAAACTAAAAAACAAGGATAATTTGGGGTTACATTTGCAGTATAAGGTAGAACTAAAGAAAACTACTTCTCTCCTAGGAAAAGAATTCAGACTTTTCAGCTAGAAAGTTGAAATACCAGTTGGCCAATCTCATCTTCTTCTAGTTTCCATTTTTCTTCAGACATTGTACTCACCCCACTGATACACCTTTGGCCTCTTCACTTTCCCATGAAACAAATATTAAAAAGTATTATCCAGCTTAAAAAGGATTATTCAGACCCTACTTACTCCCTAACTCCGTCCATCGGTATAACTCTCAACGAAAAACACCTTTTCTGAATTTACATAGCAATTACTGTTTGCATCACTTACAAAGGGAATGCATTCTAAAATAAAATTTTAAGGAACTTGTACACTTTTCATTATTTGGAACCTGAAATTCATCTTCCCAGAATAATAAATGGTAGTTTCCTAGCTTGGTCCCCCCAAAAGCCTACTTCACTTATAATAACATGGGTGAATTAACACTAATAGACAACACTTAAAAAAAGAGATGAAAACCAGTTTTGATGTCCTATCATTTATTTTTGTCCTTCTCCCATCCCCAATGATGTCATGCTGTCCAACACCCCCCAATGCAAAACCTCTATTTAGAGAGAAAATCAAACATTCTGTATTTCAAAATTACTCATTTCTCTCCCAAACAACACATTCCCATTCTTTCATTATAACTGATTTCTGTCCAGATACTCAATAAAAAAGAATCTGATTACGATACTAAGGTACACATGACTCATCAGACCTTAACAGCCCTAAAGGATACGTGAAAATGCTGTCCACTCAAGTCTTCAACTGCTAACCATTCAGGTAATAGAGAACACAAAGTGCATAGTCCCAGACAGGCATGGGGGCGGGGAGGAGCACCCCGAACTGGGGATGGGGTAGAGTTGCAAAAGGCATACTTGGGAGTTGTTTTTTGGGTTTTTGTTTGTTTGTTTGCCTTGGAGGAGGTTTTATTTATCTCTCACATTGAAATTGCAAAAATAGATCAGTATTTCACAGTTACTTGGGAGTTGTAATCAAAGCTTCCTTAAAACAGTTCATGATTTTTATAGATTCTTCTCTTTGTCCTATTTCTAATAGAAGACAGAAAATTGGTTCATGTCAGACTGGAGGCTCTGATAATATGGAGGCAAAGATGGCATACGGAATAGGCAGCCAATTTAAAGTAGTGATCTTGGGCTTCCCTGGTGGCACAGTGGTTAAGAATCTGCCTGCCAATGCAGGGGACATGGGTTCCCTGGTCCGGGAAGATCCCACATGCCGCGGAGCAACTAAGCCCGTGCACCACAACTACTGAGCCTGTGCTCTAGAGCCCGCGGGCCACAACTACTGAGCCTGCGTGCTGCAACTACTGAAGCCCGTGTGCCTAGAGCCTGTGCTCTGCAACAAGAGAAGCCACTGCAATGAGAAGCCCGCGCACCGCAAGGAAGAGTAACCCTCACTCTCCACAGCTAGAGAAAGCCTGCGCGCAGCAACAAAGACCCAACGCAGCCAAAAATAAATAAATAAATAAATAAATTTATATTTAAAAAATTTGCTCATGAGGGCCATTTGCAAATAGACTAATTAGAGTCAAACTCTTCCCTAAGGGAGAGATAATGAAGAGAACACCAAGGAGAGAAATTTGGGAGCACAAAAGTAGTGCTTTCCCCTGAGAAGAAATATGACTTTTAAACAAGAAAGACTACTGAACATATAAACTTAGCATGAGCCAGCACAAAACAATCCCACACAGAAAAAAAGGAAATAATGTGACTAATTCTGGGTATATAATATATTCTATGCTAGTACAGATTTATACCAGATATGCCAAGATACAATACATTTTCAAAGTCCAAGAACTACTTCCTCCAAGAACTTTAATTCTTTATTATCAACCATCAACATTACAGATAAAATTCTTTTTACTGTTTCATTATGTATTAAACAACTTTAGACCTCATAAAAAATTACATTCAATTTCTAGAAGTCAAGGTAGTAGTTACCCTTGGCTAGCGGTATTAACTAGAAGGGAACCTGAGGGGAGGTTCTGGGGTATTGGTAACGTTTTGATCTTGATCTAGGTACTGGTTAATTTGTGTTCAATTCCGTGATAATATATCAAGCTACAGTATATATTTATGATCTGCACACTATTTGGTATATAATTATACTTTAATAAAAAACAAAATATTACAAACATTTTAGACCAATTCACTGGGATAAAAGGTTATAAGATTAACGTAGAAGGTCCAAAATGCTAACATTTTTGTAGTCTTTAAATCATAAACCTGAATAATCCAAAATTGAAAAAAATTAGACTTACTTTCAATTCATCAGAATAAATATAAAATGGTACATGTACTTTGCAGTGGGATATGCCAGTTACTCTAAAAATAAGTTTACATGATCAATGACTAGTACCTTGTGAATGGCACCTCATGTTAATGGTATGGTGTTTGGTTACGCGCAGGAGGCAGCACTGTAAAATGGATCATCTGTTACTCCTTAAGACTTGGCCTGCACTCAGTTTTAAATGGCTACACTCACACATGTGATTCCCTAAGGGCAACTTACAATCTGATTTTAACATCTAAAGTAAATCTTCAGCTACATGGATTCATCCAAAGTTGCTGACGTTTCTGTAAGCCAAGTAACATCATACACAGATTCTACTACAGAGGTTCAAAAATGCTCGTGCATGGCACAACAGAGAGAGAGAGAGAGATCTCCATTCTCCTGTGGATCAAAGTAGCATGCACCCATTTCAGGAACTTAAGCACCCTGGGACGCCATACTTACGAAATCAAATGAACAAGATACAGAGATCTTAGTACAACATTTTACTAACTGGCTTGGAAATATCTGTCAAGGCTGTTAAAAGTTAACTGTAGGAACAAATTGTTAATTACCTTCCTTGCAATAAAATCAGTTTCTCAAAAACACCTTGTAAACTTATTTTTTGAATACCATTTCAGTATACAAAATTAAATTCTATTCGAACATTTAATGGTCCCTTTCAACTTCCATCTAAGTATTAGTCATGCAAAAAATTCTACCTAAGATGGGTTAAGATCTTAAAGTTAGTACAAAAATATCACCTTTTCCCTAGGTTAGACTGTAAATTCCCAAAGCACAGGAGTGATGGAGTTTGTCCCATATATGCCCCTCCTCTATCTTTGTCTTTATAATGGCAGGTAAGATAGTTTTAGCCCAGTAATTTTCAAATCTGGCAAATTATAATTGAAAAGGTCAATTTATTCATAACATAAACTTAGCAGGTAGAAAGGATGCTTGAACGGATGGAATACATTTTCATCTACTACATTTCCCATAAAGTATTTGGATGTTTTAAAATCCCTTCTTCCCACCCTCTTCTCTTTGACTCTTATCCGTTTTTCTCAGAAAAATCTTTCCATTCCATTTGCAAGCTTAAAAAGTAACATTAACAAGTAGCAAGTATAATACTAGTGCTGCTTACATACTTCATAAAGGAAAAGAAATACCACAAAGTAAAATATAATAACCTGATAATTTACTATGCTCCAGGCATTATATGCTGAACGTTTAATGTTGTCTGTTCTAATTCCCAAAGCAACTACCATAATATATATTTCCAGATGGGCAAACTAAGGTCCAAAGAGAATGACTGGTCCAGGTTATCCAGCTACCTAAACAGCAGAGCTGGGATAGAATCCAGGTACACACTGGCTCTAAAGCATTGATTCTTTTTTAAGTTAAGGTAGTATGTACATTCAATAAAACTCATCCATTGTAAGTTTACAGTTTGATCCATTTTGGTAATCATACACAGCCATGCAACCGGTACCATCATAAACAAGATACAGAACAGTTCATCTCCCTAAAACATTTCCTTGTGCCCTTTTGCTGTTGATCTTATCCCCCAAACCATGGCTCCTGGCAATCATTAGTCTGCTTCCTTAGTTTTGTCTGCCCTTTATACAACTTCATACAAATGGAATCAATGTGTTTGACTTCCTTTACTTAGCACAATGTTGAGATTTATCCATGTTATTACATGTTTTAATATTTGTTTCTCTTTATTGCTGAGTAGTATTCCATAGTATGGAAATACCACAATTGATCCATTCAACAGTTATTAGGGACTGAAATGTGTTCCCCCTAAAATTCATACGTTGAAGCCCTAACCCACAATGTGACTATATTTGAAGACAGGGTCTTCAACGAGGTAATTAAGGTTGAACGAGGTCATAAGGGTAAAGCCCTAATCCAACAGGACTGGTGTCCTTATAAGAAGAGGAGATACTAGGAGTGCCCATGCACAGAGAAAAGGCCATGTGAGGTCACAACAAGAAGGCAGCCATCTGCCAGCCAAGAAGAAAGGCCTCAGGAGAAACCAACCCTGCCAACACCTTGATCTTAGACTTCCAGTCTCCAGAACTATGAGAAAACAAATTTCCTTTGCTTAAGTTATCCAGTCTATGATATTTTGTTATGGCATCCCTAGTAAAGTAATACACTAGTCAATGGACATTTGAAAAAAAAAGCCTTTATTCCTAGATAGAAAAGCCAGTATTTCAAACCTGGATAGTCCTCGAAAGTACCCAGAAATTCCCTTTAGGATTTCCAAAAACTTATCATCCTCCAAGAGTTTGCTTTTAGTATCATAATCCAAGATTAATAAAGAGAAACTTCTCACCCAAATTTTCTTTGTTTTATTTCATTATTACTACCATAGCACTATTGTTTTCTATTAATCACTACACTTAAAGCTGTTATTTTATGAATTAAGATCAGAATTTAATAGGTGTTTTGGTGGATTGGTCAGAAAATCTAATTGTCATTAATAACATATGAAACTGCCCTACATTCTAAACAACTGAATTTTTGCAACATTCTGTTTCATTGCTTACAAAATCTTATAGGAAACCTATAGATCTTTAATCAATGTCCCAAATAAAACAGGAATTACTTCTATAACCAACACAAAGATGCTCTCCCTGGTTCTGTTAGAATACCTTAATCAAGAGTTAAGGTAAAAGAATAAGGAGGCTCACTTCAGTCTTTTCCAGTCCTTTCAAACTTCTTTCTAAGTAGCAGAACCCTCACTCCTCCAACAAATGAACCCCAACAAATATGAGATATTTATTCCCTGAACAAGGCTGTTGAGGTTGAAGCAGCACAGGGATTCGGAGCCCCACCTGTCAGGTATCCCTCCCCATAGTGGCCCTTAAAGTACCTCCTTGGATGCTGGGGTTCCATAGAACATGACAGGAAAACTGAAGATTCATGCTACATGGTAGGACAATTCTTTCTAGTTAGAAAGTTCTTTCTTATACTTGCCTCACTATTATCCTTCGCCACAGACACCAGCCTTTTATTCGAGGGTCATTACTTTATCTCCCTTCAGTTTTCTTTTCTACAATGAAGTTATATTTAGCTATTCCTCATAAGAAATAGTTTTCCATACCCCACATCACCCTGAACATCCTCCTTCAGATAAACCTAATTTTCCAGTAAGACAGTACTTGCCTGTCCAAGCTTCTCATAAGAACAATCAAGGCCCTTTACCATCTGATCTCTAACCACCTTTCAGATCCTCATTCCCACTATTCCATACATCAGACCCATATATTCCAGTCACACCAATTCAACCCACTCTTCTGATAGTATCATTAAACTATAATCACCTATCCAGTTAACATAAGGATCTAGATACCCACATGCTTTAACATCTGTTCTTCTCTGCTTCCTAGGAAACTCCTAATCCCCTTTTCCATTTCCATCCACTATTATTTTTCCAATTTTGTCCAAAATGGTAAATCCAAGGCTTCACTATAGCATCTTGTAGTGTCCATGCACACCTAGTATTAATTTCTAAACTACATTTACCATATAGGTTACTAATTAAATCTCCCAATATGTGACATGTTATCAAAGTAATCACTTCGGAACTTCCAGGTCCATGTCTTAAATTTCTCATTAAAACAGAGAAAGATCATTTAAAATTTGTATGTCTGACAAGATTTCTCTGGAAATAAACCTAGGTAAAGAATCTCTGCATGGGGACTTCCCTGGTGGCGCAGTGGTTAAGAGTCCGCCTGCCAATGCAGGGGACACGGGTCCAATCCCTGCTCCAGGAAGATCCCACATGCCATGGAGCAACTAAGCCCGTGTGCCACAACTACTGAGCCTGCACTCTAGAGACGGTGAGCCACACTTCTGAGCCCACACGCCTAGAGCCTGTGCACCGCAACGAAGACACAATGCAGCCAAAAATAAACAAATAAATAAATTTATTAAAAAAAAAAAAAAAAAAAGAATTCGCCTTCTAATGCAGGGGTCGTGGGTTCGATCCCTGGTCGGGGAACTAAAATTCCACATGCCGCAGGGCAACTGAGCTTGCGCACTCTAGAGCCCATGTGCCACAACTAGAGAGAAGCCTGCCCTCCGTAACCGAAGAGCCCATGCACCGCAACGAAGATCCTGCATACTGCAGCAAAGGTCCTGCATGCCGCAACTAAGACCTGATGCAGCCAAATAAATAAATAAATAAATAAATATTAAAAAAAAAAATAGAATGTCTGCATGATACTGCTATCACTGGTTGGAGAGAGTGGGCATGCACATGCGTTTACATCAGCTGGTGCCTATGCACCCTCACACCTGTGTCCTAATAGTATTCCACTGAGAGTAATTAATTACCACCTTACCTTTATCTCAGTAGCACATTGCTAAATGACACACTAACTGCCATCCTGAAAAGCAAGAAAATCAAGCAAAGTTCTACAGATTCTAATCACATACCAGAATATTTTATATTTTACACACACCAGTCTGTCCAAACCAGGTCTGAAAACGCCTACTCCATGCACCCAAATATCTGGCATATGTTCACTATACCAAAGTCTTCACTATGCCAAGCTGTCTCGTGGTCTCTTCAAACTTTAAACACTCAGTTTTTAGATTGTTCAGGACAGCCAATACTTGCTAACCCTACATGTCTGAGCCCCCAGATAATGTAGGAAATTATACAGAGGGGAGAGAGCGGGAACAAAACAGGTGCCGTTGTGCCCAGGCCCCTTAGTCAGCCTCCTCGTCTCCTCCTTACCAACAAGACTCCTCTCATGTGGGAAGGAGGGCTCCTTCGTGGAGCAAAGTTGTGGAAAGGAATGGACCTGAGAATTTGGGATGAACTCTGGCAACACAGAGAACTGCTCATTCCCCTCACCCATCCTGACCTCTCAAAGACAGCTTCCTCTAGTAACCTGGACTTGGAAAAACCTCAGGGAACAATAAAAGCAGACCAAGCCTTGAGCAGAAAGAAACAATAGGAGGGAATACACAGCACAATCCTTATCCTGTCTGATCCCTTCATACTCAGATAGACGATGGAAAGGGGTAGGGGGGCAGCACTGAATTTCTCAAGAGGTAACTACCTCTAATTGTGGTCTTTTCCACCCACCCCCCTCAACCAGGTTCAATCCCAGACCTATTAAATTACAGTCCCTGGTATGGGGTCACAAGTATTTTCTATTTTGGTTCCTTTTTTTTCTTAATTTAATTTTTTATTTTATATTGGAGTATAGTTGATTTAGAATGTTGTGTTAGTTTCAGGTATACAGCGAAGTGCATCAGTTATACATATACATATATCCATTCTTCTTCAGATTCTTTTCCCATATAGGTTATTTATTTTGGTTCCCATTTTGATTGTAGAGCCAGGATTAAGAATTACTGCTAACTCAAGAGGAAAAAACGGAGGCAAATGGGTAGACGAGGGAAGCATCAGAGACTAGCATTTGTTAGGTATGTATTTCTTGCCATGTTTGGTAATGGAGCATTGCACATTTAACCTTATTGTTGGTAAAGAAGGGATTAATGTGCCCATTTAAAATAAAAAATACGGGCAGTTTTCCCAAGGAAACAAACAAATGATGGGTCCAGGATTTAAGCTCAGATACGTTTGGTCCCTCCAAACTACATTATTTCCACTACATTAGGCTGGGAAAACAACAACAACAACTTTAGTCAGATAACAAAGGTATGTGTGTGTGTGGAGGCTAACAAAGAAAAGAAGGCAAAGTTTCAGGTACTTAACTTTCCCTCCGGATCACCGCATACCAAGTCTTCGTCCAAGTCTCAGATTTCCAGTCTGCATATACTAGAGGCCTGAGAGGCAGTGTGTTAAAATTCCTGCCACTAATAAGGGAGACTAGGTTGTAAAATTAAAACTGATCATTTTCAGAAATGCACTAACTCTCTACAATCAATAAAGTATTATTTAGTTAACTGCTACTAAAGGAAACCTGAGTGATCTTTTTGGGAAAACCCAAAAGAGCAGAAATCACTGCTCTTTTGGATTAAAGGACTGGTTAGCAGACTAATCTGTGTGTCCAAGTCATAGATGACTATCTGCTGGCTGTATGACATCAGCAAGTTCCTTTACCTTTTTTAGAAAATGAGGACACTGCCATGTTTTAAACAAGGATGCAATAAAGATGAAAGGAATGACCATGATTCTCTGTTTTCTATCAAAGTGCCCCAATAGCAGAAAGAAACAAATCACGAAGCATTCTTAAAACTTGCTGAAATCTAGAAAATCTTTTGAAGTCTCCAGCTTTATCTGAAAAACTGCATTCAGTTTCATATACTGCTCTATCACACAGCCATATTTTGTTTGGATAAGAGAATAATTCTGGGGTGAAATTGGTGCTCAAGGAAAATTCTGATCATGCCCTGGCAAACCATTTTAAGCATTACAATGACAGCGACAGGTCTGTGAAAGCACTTTGTAAACTGTTAATTGCTAGATCCATATATGTTAGTACCATCTTCCAAAAGGAAACGTTAAAACAAATCTTTAGGAAGGAACTAAGTTGGACTAGATATTGTCTAAGGCTGTTATACTGTGCTTTTCACAGCCTCTCTGAGATATCTTTCCCTTTCTTCCAGTCTTCCAGACTGAGTACCTACTCTATGGGCTGGGCATTGCACTGGAAACCAACGAACAGCTATGAAAAGAAGTTCATTCTCTGCCCTCTTGAAGCATACGTATTAAAGTGAAACACCAACATTAAAATAGTTAATTACAAGTGTGAGGAGTGCTATAAAAGAGAAATCCAGGTTCTACTGCTGACACAAGTGGACAAAGCAAACAGGGAGGTCCACAAGAAAAAGGTAACTTTGCAGTTTCCTGCATCTTTATTATTAGGTCGGAAGCACCCAAATCCTGACACTTTAGACATATTCACACACACAAAGAACTTCTTCCAAAATCCAGTAAAGTAAGTCAAGAATTTCAGAGTTCACTTCTTTACAATACTCAATGCCAGGCCATGTAGACCAGGAATATCACTCTATTTTTCAGGAAAAGAGGATTCATTAAGCATTCAGAGCATAAACAACGTGACAAGTAATATTAGAAAAATGATTTTCCCAGAGACACTGAATTTGTGTGTGTTAAACTAGTATAAAAATAATATAACCACTCTTAACAATTAAGTATTTAAAGCAAAGGTTATCACCCTCAACCTGGAGGCAGAAGGTTCTGATCCAGAAGGTTCTGGCTCCATCATGTCACCCTAGCCAGTTCACATAGTCTCTTGAACCTCAGCTTCCCCATCTGTAAAATGAGAAGGTCAAAACAAAACAACAATGCCCTTCGGTCCCCTACCATGTTCACGTGCAGCATCTACCCAAAATAGTTTGAAATTTGAGTATAGATCATTACATGTCCTTCTGATTACTATTCTGCATTTTTAAATTAGCCATCATTTACAATATATTCATTCCACAATTATATACTAATTTTACTTCTAAATCTGTTCAGAGAGAAACAGGGATCTTGTCTTCCGAAAGTTCAAAATACTCAAAGACAAAGTCTTTAATCTGAGAATCTCAAAATAATTCCTTCACTATCTTATTACTCTGCTAAAAAAAAAAAAAAAAACTATTTACTTATATCCACTCATGGTGAGCAGAAATACAATGTACTCTTCAAAGTTCGGAAAATTCCATTTGAAATTCTAGCAAAACTGGCTCTATTCCCATTTTGGCATAAGAGCATCATGTGTTCAGCTCCCTCTCTGCCACTTCCTCTCAGCTGAGCCTCTCCCCAAGGAGTTCACTCTCAGCAGAGAATGAAAGGGAGGGGGAAGAGGAGTCTTGGCAGCCACACCAGAGTCTGCCAAATGCAAAGTTCATACCAAAACCCCTTCACATTGCCTCTGGCAGCCCTCAGTTCAAATAGAAATAGAAGTGAAGTCTTCTAAAATATTTTCAACGCATTAATAAGAGGAAAGAAGTGGAAGGCAGCATGATCTAAAGCTCCAAGTTTCTTGGTGCATCAGCTGTGTACAAGGTGTTAACAATCAATGACCTCAGAGTTTCTCAAGCAGATGAAAGTCTTTTGGGTTATTTTTTTAAGACAGTGAAAATTAAAGTCTTCAAACATCCAAGGTTTTATTCTAGGACTCCTCAATTTATCAGTGTTTTTAAAAGTTTGATAAGGAAGAGTGACGGCAAACAATCATCCCTCCCTGTCAGAGGGAAGGTGGAACTTCAAATTTCTTTTTTTTTTGACTTGTGGAAACAAATTCTTTATTTCATAATTATCATATGGGATAGCAAGTTTAGCTGTATTAAGTTCAAATTACTGGGTTAGAGGTTGCAATTAATAAGAACCTGTAGAAGATACCTACTGATGTATAAGGCTCTACTGGGTTTATAGTTCAGTTGACAAATAAGGCACATAACAGCACTTCAAATTTCTTATTTGCTTCATAACTTGGAACAGGCTGTAGTTACAAGCTGAGAGATATCAAAAAATGAATGGCATGAAAATTTTTAATTTAAATAAAACTGAACCTCTGTTACATTACAAAACTACTGTTTAGACCCTCTTCTCTAAAAAGACTATGCCCCCTACTTTCCAAATGCAGCAATACTAACACCTTACTTGTACCTGTGCCTAATCTCATCTACATCTCACAAAAATAATGAGGTAGTTAGAGTATCATAACTGTCCTCTTGTAGGTTTTTTTAACTAAAGAGAGACTTAGGAGATTTCGGAGACTTGCTCAACCAGAAGCCATCCTTATCACGACTCCTCCAAGAATATAAGCCCTCACTCTTGTCCTCTGAAAAAAGGGGGACAATATTACTTCAAAATATTCTTAAAGCTGTTGTATTTTCTATCACTATAGATTAGTGTACATTTGCTAGAATTTTATATTAACGGAATCATCTAGTATGTACTCTGTCTAGTTTTTAAAACTCAGCATAATTATTTTGAGTCATTCATGTTGTTGCATGAATGAACAGCTCGTCCCTTTTAAAAAATTTATTTATTTATTTATTTTTGGCTGTGGTTGGGTCTTCGTTGCTGTGCGCAGGCTTTCTCTAGCTGCGGCTAGTGGGGGAAACTCTTTGATGTGGTATGAGTGCCTCTCATTGCGGTGGCTTCTCTTGTTGCAGAGCATGGGCTCTAGGTGCATGGGCTTCAGCAGTTGTGGCACGCGGGCTCAGTAGTTGTGGCTCACGGGCTCTAGAGCGCAGGCTCAGTAGTTGTGGCACACTGGCTTAGTTGCTCCGCGGCATGTGGGATCTTCCCAGACCAGGGCTTGAACCCTAGTCCCCTGCGTTGGCAGGTGGATTCTTAACCACTGCACCACCAAGGGAAGTCCAACAGTTTGCTCTTCTTTATTGCAGAATAGTATTCCACTGTGCAAACGTACCATTCTCCAGTTGAGGGACATCTGGATTATTTATAATTTTGGCTATCATGAATACTGCTGCTTTAAACATTCACATACACATCTTTGTGTGGACATTGGTAAATTCTTAAGATAGAACTGCTGCATCCTATGGTAGGTGTGTATGTTTAACTTTTTTAAGAAACTGCCAAACTGTTGTCCAAAATGGTTATCCCATTTTACATTCCAAACATCACTGTATTGTATAACATCTTTAAAAGTGCCAAACATCATGAAAGATACAGCAACTCTAAGCCCCAAAGAAGGTGCATGTTTCAGTCAGGAGACAGAGACAGGAAGCATTTCAGGCAGAAAAAAAGATTCACACAAAAAGAGATGGTAGTGAGAGAGTGGCATGGATATATATACACTACCAAACGTAGGGTGGATAGCTAGTGGGAAGCAGCCGCATAGCACAGGGAGATCAGCTCGGTGCTTTGTGACCACCTAGACGGGTGGGATAGGGAGAGTGGGAGGGAGGGAGACGCAAGAGGGAAGAGATATGGGAACATATGTATATGTATAACTGATTCACTTTGTTGTAAAGCGGAAACTAACACACCATTGTAAAACAGTTATACTCCAATAAAGATATTAAAAAAAAAAAAAAAAAAAGAGATGGTAATATACTCCAGGACAGCCACTCTAGCCTATTAGTGATTTGTAGGTGTGCTGCCTCAAATTCCATCAGGAAAACCTCTATCTAAATACAAAAATGTAAGATATGTTTTGGAAGTCTAACATGCAAAGAAAAGGAAATCTTTAAAAGGCAGCACTAGGGCTTCCCTGGTGGCACAGTGGTTGGAAGTCCACCTGCCAATGCAGGGGACACGGGTTCGAGCCCTGGTCCAGGAGGATCCCACATGCCGCGGAGCAACTAAGCCCGTGCGCCACAACTACTCAGCCTGTGCTCTAGAGCCCGCGAGCCACAACTACTGAGCCCACATGCCACAACTACTGAAGCCCACGTGCCTAGAGCCCGTGCTCCAGAACAAGAGAAGCCACCCCAATGATAAACCCGCACACTGCAATGAAGAGTAGCCCCCACTCGCCGCAACTAGAGAAAGCTCGCGTGCAACAACGAAGACCCAACACAGCCAAAAATAAATAAATTAAATAAATAAATAAAATAAAAGGCAGCACTAAAGCTCTGATACAAGCAATCATGACAGCAGTTCACCTGAGCATTATCTACTAGGCCGCTATGCTAAACTTTACAAGATTTATGTAGAGCCACTTTAGTGATCATTATCTCCATTTTTACAGGTGAAGAAACCAGAGACAAAGTTAAGAATGTGGCCCCAAGGTCATACAGCTTCTAAGAAGCGGGACCAGATCTGCTAGATTCTAAACAATGCTTTTCGTGGCTATGCTAATTTATTGCTCATCTTCAGGTTTCACAAGCCTTCCAGCCTACTTGGAAGATACCTCCCTGAAGCTGAGTGATACTATCACTTAGGCCACACTGCTCCCCCTGTTTCTAATGTTGTACTCATCAAGCAACTTCCTGATATTTCACTGTTTTTCCAAGCCCATTCTCTACTTGAAAAAAGAGCTGACCAGTCAAAAGGAATAAAGTGGATATACTCAGCAGTGATTCTCCTATAGTAAATCACAAGACCAGGCATTCTGGTTTTGAACATTAACTTGAGCACAAATTTGGTCACTTGACTAATGATGGAGCACCAGTATCCTTTTCTGAGGATCATCATAATAGAGGAAAAAGCACCAAGTCAGGCATCAATCCCACACAAGCCCACAACTGCTAAACTCAACTCTATACCTATAGTGCAGGTATACACAAACATGCACACATACACAAAACCCACAGACAATCAAAGAAACAAAAAACACAAACTATCCTTAAGTGTTAGAAAAAATCTCGCTGATAAAACTACTAGAGATATAGCTGGAAGCACTCTCACAGACTCCTTCCTTCTCCAGCAGGAAAAATAAAAATACATTATGTAAACTTCCAGTGTCTTTGGTGTAAGGGTGAAGAAGATGAAAAGAGGGCATTATTAGAAAGTTAAGAAAAAATACATTAACAGTTTAAATGGAAGGGGCATATTGTTTCAGAACTAACTATATTTTGGAAATAGCAAACAAGTGGCAGATCTTACTGATGGATCAGAATTTCTTCCCATCTCCACTTCTGTATTCTACAATACTTGAGGACTAAAATTTTCGGTAACAGCCAAAATTTAGATGTGTCTCTTAGTTTCCTCCCCAAAGGTTGGCCTGCTAATTCTTACTAAATTCATGGTCTTGAGTAGCAAAAATCAGGAGAGTCTTTGGCTTTACACAAATTTTGCTAGCCTTCCCACACCCTAAATGTCTACAGGTTTACTGTTTTCTACAGTTGGTTTCCTACCGTCTTCTCCCAAGCTCCATTTTCTAGCTTCTAGATGTCATCAGCAGTGGTGATTCTGAGAGGAAGGTATAGGTGGAAGACATGCACTAGGAACACCGAAAAACGGGAAACTGGCCCATTCAAAGTTGGGCAGTAGGAATGAGAAGTGAGAATGCTCACCCTGACAGCTCTGTCTGTCTCATCAAGTCAGGAGAGCTGACAATATGGTACTTTCAGGAGATTTGGGTTTGGGTGAGATCAAGGAAGTGAAAGAATGGGAGATTTTCTGAAGACATGGTGAATGGCAGCATTATGAACACAGTTAGGAAGCATCAATTTTGCATACCAAAAACGGTTAATAAAAAAGGAACTACAACTGTCTCACATTTCCTTTTTTAAAAAATTTAACCCTTGACTCAATTCTTTTAAATTTTCTTAGCCAGTATCTTCTTGTCTGAAAATATAGTTCAACTTCAACGCAGCCCCTTTCAATAATTGCAAATTGTGAATTAATAAAGATTTAGTGAATTGTGACCTCATCTATATGAAGGTTGAGGGAAAATAAGAAGGACAGACCAGTCACAGGACAGTAACTGTTGAGCTGACAAATGGTAGGCATAAAAGGGAAGACAAAAAATACATAGGTGTGTTTGTGCATGTGTTACATACATATGTCACCAGATGGGCTGGGCCAAACTACACAAAAGCGGAAAAAAAGCTTTATCACAGCAAATCTGTCAAAACCTGTAGCCCTCACAAGTATCTACCAAGGAGGATATTTTGTTTATTCTGATCATTTCAACTAGAAGTCAACTTTGAAAGAGAACTGACAAATGCAGATGTCAAACCCCAGTGGTTTTTACGGTTTACTTTGAGGAGCCTATAGGGCAGGACCCACAGAGTCATTTGAAGATAGGTGTGCTCTGGTATCTGCCATTATGTTGAAATATGCATAACTCATCAACATTTGATACAGATATTGGCAAAATGACCCTTTTGGTCTTTAGAAAATATTACAACATCACAGAATCTTCATTCTGAAAGCAATCATTAAGATGACCTAATTCAGTCTCCTCATCTGTAAGGATGAACAAATTTCAAGGCTGAAAGGGGGATTTAAACAACCTGTACAAAGTAGAAAGAACATAAATGAAATCTCTTATTTAAAAGCAGAGATTAAAGAGAATCAAATCAAAGAGAATCAAAACCTTTTAAAAACAAAAGTATCCTTTAGCTTCATTTTTTACATGGAAAATCATAAATTATAACCTCTCCCTCTTGAAGAAGAGGACTTACACCATGTCAAATTAGGTCTTTTCTAAAATACAAACATTCCTGCAGGCAGACACACTATCATACTGTTCTTTTCTTTTACATTCATTTCTAAATCCCATCATCTAACTGAAGTGTTTTCACAAAGTTTCACAAAATTGCTGTGGCTCGGCAAGTTAAGCATGTTTATTAATCCTCACCCCAAAAATATCTACTTCTAGAAAAAAAGTTAGAGGTAGCAGAATCTAACTGTAAAGTGATCTTTCTTCTAGCAATCAGAAAATAGAGGTGGATAGTCTGGAACTCCCATTGTTTCCAAGACCCTCAAAAAGAGGAGATACTAGCTATTTAGAACAAAATATGCATGGAGTGGATTAGGACCTGCATTATCAAACAATGCCAGCAGTGCTGGTTCTTACCAGTGCTCCTTGGAAGGTAGGCTACACGTCAGAACCAAAAGAAATATGGAATATATATTTTAGAGATAACCTAAAATATGCCCTAAGGAACACTAATGGCATTTCAACATCCTTATTCAAGCAAGAAGAAAAGGGGTAATATTGTAGACAACCGTAGATTTACCCAGCATGTCTTCCATGTGTATTGAGAGTCAGCTTGTATGTCAGGGAGGATGAGAGGGGACAACCTGATATCATTCATTTGACAGAGGAGAAAACGTATATCCTGAGGGATTCAATGGCTTGTATGGTCCTTTAGACAAGGGACAATTTCCATTTAGAGACTGTTCTTCTGCAAAGCTATTTGGTCCATAGACACTAGGAAGGAGAGTTGATGCCAGCCAGATATTTCTTGCAGTATTACTTAATACAATGACTTTCTGGCTAATAAGGTTTTGATGCTCCAGAACCCAATCCAATAAGTATACTGACAAAACCATTTCTAAGCAGCAAAGCTATTGCCACTATTCCTATGCAAACTCCACTAATGGGAAACCCCTTATGTCCAGTTTGAAGCACCTGTTGGCTATCTACCACAATGAGAAAATTCTGAGTTACAATAAGTTGATTTATTTATTCACACTCTCTAGCCCAGTCCCTCTCTATCATCTCCCTCCTTCTTCCTCCCCTCCTTCCTCCCCCCTACCACACAGCAGGGGTCAGCAAAGTTCTCTGTAAAGGGCCAGACAATAAACGGTTTAGGTTTTTTTGTCTCTGCCACTGTAGAACAAAAGTAGCCAAAGACAATCCATAAATGAATGGGTCTGGCTGTGTTTCAATAAAACTATTTACAAAAACAGGCGGTGGGCCACATATGGCTCACAGGGCTGTAGTTTGTCAACCCCTGGTTTACAGTAGCAGTGCTCAAACTTTAGCCTGCATCAGAATCACCTACAGAACTTTGTCATACACAGATTTCTTGGCCCCATGCTTAAAGTTTCTGATTCAGCAGATGTGTAATGGGGCCTGAGATTTTGCATTTTTAATAAGTTCCCAAATGCTGCTGATGCTGCTGGTTCAGGGTCCACACTTTGAAAACCACTGGTATAGAATAATGGTCTACACTGCACTCAGGGAAGGCTGAAATGTAATGAACAGCTGAGAAAGTGGAAATTACATGCTGTACACTTGACTGCTAATTTTACAGAATATTTCATATGAAGACTTACTGTTAAGTGCCATAATATTATCTGTCCCTGGATGATGAAAATTTATTCCCATGCGTCCTAAAAAATAAAATAATTTTACTTTCAGCACAAAGAATGCTTAATATAATCATAAATACATTGTACAATATGAACATTACAAAAAACTAAAACAGATTAATCTATAACAATGCTATCAAAGGCCATAGCGGTTAAAACAGTTTTAAATCAAGTCATAAAACATACACATGAAAAATCTTAAAACAAAGCTAAAGTCTCAATAACAACAAAGAAATAAAACAAAACAAAAAAGAAGCTTCCATTATAATAGGAAAATTTAACGCATCTCCCACATTCCAATTTAAACATGCCAACTCCCTGGATTAAGCATTTTATTTAAACAATTTATACTGCCCTTCAAATTTAAGCAGCAAAATAATGAATTCAAAGAAGTACATAAACTTGAAGCTTAGAGGGAATTAAAAGATAAAGGTTTCATGGTGGCTCAAAAATGCAACATAATGATCAGAATGGCGACCAGAAGAAAGATGTAAAATTTATATAACAGATATAGTGGGGGACAATGACTGGCCTAAAAATTTAGGATTCCTGTGCTGCCCCTACCACTCACTAGTTATACGACCTTGGGCATAATGCTTGTGTCCAGACCTTTGTCCTTATAGTAACAGGGGGCTGGCTGCTTGTTTTGTCTGCCTCCAAATGAACAATCATTTCTACATTTTTAAAGAGTTGTAAAAACAAACACAGAAATTAAAAAACAAAGAATAATGTGCAACAGAAACCATATGGCCCACAGGCCTAAAATATTTACTCTCTGGCCCTTTACAGATGGTGTTTGCCAGCCTCTGTTCTATAAGATGACAAGTCTGAATAAGATGTTTCAACTAATAGCCTCCAGGTTTAAGAGCAGAAGATGTATTAATTACTTGGGAAAAAGGAAGATGTATTAATTATTTGTGATTTACTTATCATATTCTGAGGTATTCAAACTAAACAATAAACAACCAGTCACTGGAAAGTCTGCCTAAAAAACCCAATCACTGCTGAGGAGAATTTAAGGAAATGGCACATTGAGAGGGTCTTTCAATCTCTGACCTAGGAATATTCAGATATGGGTGTTGTTCCTATAAACTAGGGATGTTCCCTAAACATTCTCAGAATAATAACAGGTTATCAAGAAATCCAAGCAAGCCCAAATTTAGCTCATTCAACTTCTTTTATTTCCTGTGCTACAATCATTTATGATAAAGAATTATGTAGTTTACAACCACTATATCAAATAATAGTTTTTATATGTTTCTGGAACTACGTATGTTGCCTAACGTTAAGGGGTGCCCCTCTCTGTAGTCCTCTAGAAGCTGGATCCTTTTGTACTCTTTCCATCAGGTCTTGGGACTTTTCAACCTGGAAAGATGAAACTGAAAGGAAGCTCAGTAGTTTTCTAATTATCATCCTCTAGCCTACACCGATAACTTCCGATTCAGTCTTTCTAAAGGTGTGGCAAAACAAGAGCCTTAGGCGATGTTTTTTAGATGAAGGCATCACTACTTGCTGAAAAGCAGAACATTTTTTTGCCTTTCCTGGAATCCTTCCTAATTTTGTTGGCCTCTTTGACTTTAATGATCTCTAGATCAAGATCATCAACCAAAGATTTTATACGAAACTCTAGTTCAGTGTCAGAACCATCAGAACCAATTACTTAAATGTAATCTAATTTTTTCCCAAATTCTTTTTAGTAAACCACTTATGGCTTCTTTAAGCTATTTTCTCTACCTCTTCAAAAATTAATGTTTAGATTATAAAATACAATATATTTTCATTGGAGAAAAATTAGACAATACAGAAAAATGAAGAAAACAAAATCACCAATCAAAGACAAGCTCTGCTAACATTTTGATTTATAGCCTGCCAGTTTAGGGAGTACATATGTATAAAGGTTTCTTTTCTAAAATTAGGTTTATTTTATAATATTTTTAAAATTTAATATATGGTATGCCTTAAGTTTTACAGTTACTATGGGATTTTGAAGGAGAGAGAAAATACCAACAGCAAAAGAAAAACTGACTCCAAATTCAGATGAGGCCATTTCTTTTTTCTTCCTTTTGTCCAACATACACTGCTGTTTAATCAGCTGTGAAAATAGAAATCAAGTGTGTGACATCTGGTGATTTTTGTTAATGCAGTCTGGTGCTGCCAGCGTGACATTTTGTCACCTGTCCATGGTCTGCTATTTTTAAATTGTTCTTGTCAGCTAGCTATCTTTTAAGTATAGTGTAAAATATAAGGTTTCGAAAACTGGAAGGCATACTTAGTTTTACTGAGTTAAACGATGCTGTGGAAATCTGAGACCGTGTCCCACTTTCCCCACTGCACAAGGCCTGATAAATGGGGGTGGGAGAGGATGGAGGGGGAGGTTGGAGAATAGGGTTACATATGGCTATTCAGACTGTAAAAATCAGTCTCATAAGCTCAATTCATATTCATATTTAAGATGTTAGTTATAAAAAACTGCCTTTATTGTTATTCAAAGTTTCAGAGTCAAACTAAACCCATACTTTTATATGTCCAAAATAAAAACTGGAATTTTTATTAATTTGTAACTAATTATGAAAGTCACCTCTTCACTTCTGCAATTCCTTATGAGATAGGGAGCAACTATCTTTCTCTAACCATCCCCACATGTTCTAAAAAGTCAAGTCCTTTGGAGACCTTTACATAACAGAATGTGAGTGCTGTGTTCTAGAAAACGTTATGAGACAATGCATATTCTACTAGATTCTATTTCCTACTAATTTTCTCCATAAAGTTGAAGAGACGGTCTCTCAGAAAAAGTATCTACAAGGTACAATAATGTGATATGTAAGAATACAATAAAATGGTGTTTCAAATTCCTTTTAAGGAAAAATTATGAAAGTATGGTACTATAATATTCGAAATGTGTTCCAAAGAACCACGAAGCAAAAAAGGTGAGCTTTGACCTGAGGTCAAATCCTTGTTTCTTTGCATACCAATGGTGAATAATTTTTGGTATGTTATCAATTCCTTTGTGCCTACATTGCCTCATTTCAGGCTGTACTCTAGAACAATTAAATCAGAATTTCCAGAGGTAGTACCCAGGATTAAAGAACCCTTAATCTTTTTCTTACTCTCAGGTGATTATAGTGCTATATCGAAAGGATCATTGGGCAAATTAATGGGAATTACCTATAAAAACAAAATCACTCAACTTCTATCTATTGTCTTCCCTTTTGTGTAGAAGAGGAACAATGACTTCTTGCTAACTTCGAACCTGTGCCCTAACAGTTTCTGGAATCTGCAAACTTTTATACAAGGCAGACTGATATGGGCCAAAGGGAGGTAGTTCAAAATTAGAACTGGAGTAATAATTCAAGTACGTAAAGAGACTGTATATTTTTCTGAATAAACTAAATGTAATGAAGGTGCACTTTTTCTAAAACAAGGTGACCTCAACATTCCACAAAAGGGACAAATTTTCTGAAAGGCTCTATAATACTAAATTTAAATTATGATGAATAAAGAAAAATGCCTCTATAATACCAAAAGGATGGCATTATTTCTTCCAAGTTTCTGTCAATTTAAATGTTTTAAAGCACTATTATCAGAGGATAGCTGCTATTTTTTCCCAGATTCAGTATACATTTGAAAAACAAACCCTTCGATATCGGTTCTCAGCTGACACCTGCTCTTTTCATTTTTCAAATTTCAGTTCCATGAATGGTGAAGGAAGAGGAAATTCAAATATACAAAAATGTTTCATCAGGCACTACCCCCAAGTGCTCAACCAAGCCTACTCTTCTGTTATAACAGGGAGACTACACGGGATGAGAGAAGGGTGATTCCTTACTGTTTTTTGCCAAGGACTCTGCTATATTGTACTACCCCAGCCAGGCAATGGGACCTTGCTTCATAATGTCACCTACCCTGCCCAATGCACGGTGTTCGTTTTTCCCTATTATTCTTCTCTCTCATCACTTTGTCCTCTTTGAATAATAATTCCAAGAGAGGGTATGAATAATCAAACCTTAAGTCCCTGGGTTTTCAGAGGGGTTCCCCAGTGGCTAGGTGAACCCTCATCATTGGTAGCAAGTCAGGGGACAGCTGTAAGGAGGATGCAGGGAGGAACATTTTCCCCTTTCCTAATCCTAACTCTCCCGATGCCAGAAATCCCCCGAATCCTCATAATCATGAGGAGAGTTGGCTTTCCCTGCATCCACTAGAAAAGGGGGCAGAGGACAATTCTTCCCACCCAGGCCTCACTCATACCTCTACTGACCCAAGGACTTCTGTACTTAGAAAAGAAATAAGGGATAGTTTTCAATAGTTCACCACCCTTCTCAAAACCCTCCTTCTCATTTCCTGGAGACATTTTCTCAAATGAACGACAGGAGAAGTCATACCTAAGTTATGGTAAGAGACAACAGGTAATTATTAAAATGTTATTCTGCTACAATCAAGAACTGTAGTTTGAGATCTAAGAAGCCCCCCCAAAATTAGTTCTTATTTTATTTAAATTAATTTTTGTTTAAATAAGAGTTCTGTGATCTGAGCAACACTGCAGAAGACATTCCTCAGGGTTCTGTGAAAAAAGCTCAGTTTGACTTTTTCTCTACACTACTTGACATTTTTAACATGGGGAGGAGGTTCTTTTTAATTTTTAAAATTTTAAAATTTCCGACAAACATCTTTAAGGCTGACCTAGTATAGCTAGAAATATGATTGGAAAACTGTTAAAGCTCTTTACTAAAACAAGTTTTATTACTTCCTAAACTTCCTATTCTGTCATTTCTCCCACTAACCCTTTTTCTGCCTGAATCAAGAGAACAGTTGAATAAAGGGATTTCTTACTGAATACATTTATACGATGAAATATCACTGTGAACTTATTTTCACCATGTTCACTTTAAGTACATCATGAAGTACTTTTATTTTTCATGAATGTGATATTCTACTTTATTATACTTTCTTTACACTATTCAGGTATAAAATTTTGTAAAGCCAACAAAACTTAGGAGGATTATTTTTCTTTCTCCTTTAGGTGGTTTTTGATAATGACAGAATGTTTATCCTTCAATAATCACTACTTATATCTATGGCAAATACACAATTTTGACAACTTGCATTCAAAAGCTTTCAACATTTAGCTGCAGTCTAGCTGGAAGGAAGTAAATAAGGTAGGGATATAAAGGTTTACTTTATTACCCAGGCCAGGCAGTAGGCACACCACTACCACTGCTGGTAAAAATATCACAGATAACTTTTGAGCAGTTTCTAGTGTCAGGGACTTTATCTCACCTTCACACCCACTCTACGAAGTAGGTGCTTTATTTTAATGATGAAGACACTAAGGCTTTGAAGAGGCTAATTTATCTAGATCAACAGCCAACTAAAGGCAGAACCAGAATTCAAACCCAGGTTTGAATGACTGCAAAGTCGGAAAGGCTGAGTTGAAATTTCATTTCCTATACAGAGAATATAAAATGTCTGGAAGAATATTAATAAAAATAATAATCTTTGTTATCTCTAGGTAGTAAGTCTCGGGTGGTTTTTTCACTTTCCTTTTTGTCTTTTTATGTACTACTTGAATATCTTACAATGAGCAAGAATGTATTTTTTTTTAAAGAAAACCTAAATCCATAGAAAAACACCAAAACAAGTAAGCACACAAAAAACCAATGACTCTCTAACTTGAATTTTAAGACCCTCAAAATAATGTTCAAGTAAAACAAGAGGATATTAAAGCTAGGAGGAAGAACAGGATGGATAGCAGGAAGTGTTTCTGGACAGACTCATACAGAAGCCATGTGGTAGTTCCCCTATCCTACCACCTTTCTCTTAAAGCTCAATTCACCTAGACATTTACATCTTTTGAGCCAGAGACCCTCTCTATGAATTTACTTTAAGAAAAAGCTACGTGCAAGAACTCATCCATGGCAGCATTACCTATAATGGAGAAAAAGCTGGAAACAACCTAAGAGTCCAAAGATAAGGTCTATCAAAAAATTATAAAAACAAGGTAAAAATATAATGTTTATTATATGGAAAATTTTTTAAAAGATACATCATGACAATGTTTCTTTTTTTTAAAATTATCTTTTAGTTATTATAATTTGCTCCATTTTTTAAAATCAAACATTACTGAAAATCTTTCCCTTAAAATGCTAGCATCATAATTATGTTTTTAGAAGTAATAAGGATCAAACACATGGTGCCATAAACCAAACGTAAAAGTCTCCCAGCTGGAAAAGGGAAGCCTGAAGCTCAAACACCCTAACCAGAGGACAATAACATGGTGATGTAACTGACCATGGGAAGTAGTCCATTCATAGGAAATCAATGTGTGTGGTTGTAACCATATTGAGGCTGTAAAAAAGTACATGTTAAGTGCCTTCCAACTTATTAGGACATATTATATCTGTAAGTACAATTCAGAAGGCTTTTATAGATGAAACCTCACATTTGCAAGTGTAGTGGAGAAATTTATGCAGAGGTAGTTGGACATAAAATAAAAAAGGAGCCATCACAAGTAGAATAAGGTATTTACATTATCCCATAGTGAGGTACCCTCCTTACACTTTGACAGTGCTACTCTTAACAGGGCAGAACAGCTCCTGCTTAATCAATATTCAAAAAATTCTAGAAAATTATTTTACAGACTATAATCTAAGATCCTTTCATAAACTTTTATTGCTAGAAGAATACTGACCAAGATAAAACAGGTATGCATAAAGAACAAGGACTGAATATTTTAGAATAATTAGGATGGGCTTACAGCTGTTCGTGGTAGAGAAGGAAGACAAATGTACCCTTAGAAGATACTAAAAACACAAAACAGTCTGTGAATATTGTTTTTTGTGGTTTTTTTTTAAACACCATTCTCACTTCTAAGTGAAATTACCATGTACCTAATCTTTACTGAAGAAAGATGTGGTAACAGTGACTAAATATAACAATGACTAAATGAGAGGCCTTTTTTCCTACTTCTGAAGGCCTTAAAATATAGCTTTTCTCAAAATCTTTTATTTTCTTCATAGCCTGTTAACTACTTTCTTTTCACTGGAAATTGAGGAAAGCAACAGAAAATCATGAGTGTGACAAGAAAATGATGAAACAGATTTTTGGTGTGGCATGAGGAAATGACTATCAGGTTCACAGTCAGTCATACCCTATATAAAAGCCTGCAGAGAACCAGAGGGGATCAAATTCCTCACAACTCTAGAGGACATAAGGGTTCATATAAGACGGGCAACCTTGTGGCTAACGCTTCCAGTTTTCAGATAGTTAGGCTCTAAACCCAAGTACAGTGGCTATTTCCACAGAAAATTTCCATTTCAGTATTTTTAAATATCACAGGGCCCCTGAAAAGTCCTATACCGCATAATAAGAACTATCTGTAATCATGAATGTAACATCAGCCTCTATCCTGAATTTACATGGGCTCTAAATATAGGAAGTCCTAATATTGCTGACCTTGGGACTTTCTGCCTTATATTTAACCCAAAATATTTTCCTTGTGTTTAGCCTTAGAGAATGTAAAGGGTCACTGTCTGCTGTTAAGTCTGTGTAGCGATATTTCCTACACTAGGAAAGTGATTGTATTTTAATAAAATGAAACCCTTTTCTACAAAGTTTTCTGAAGTAGTCTTTGGAGATTAAATCTCATACTTCCTTGCAGTATACTTGGACTTAAATGAATTATCCAGGTTCAGCTAAACATTTCAAATGCACAAAGCCCAAAAAACTTGGCTTCTGGTCTCATGCTATAAACCATGACCTCAGCTACCCAACACATGCTTCTGCCAGACATTATGATTAAAGCAAACAACCTTGATTATGGTAGGTAGCTGAACCCAGGTTTAAAAAAAAAATCAACTTTAAATACATTCCACAATGCTTTACAGAAGCAAACAAAAACAAACAAACAAAAAAGAAACAAAAACAAAACCACAATTATTAAAAAGCTGATTTTTGTTTAAAACACCAAGCAAGGAATGGACATATGAATATTCCTAACCTGCAAAATGATTCCTCCACATTATATCAGCGAAACTCATTGGTGGGCCACTGGGAGGGTAGTGTTTACCTTTCAGAGGCTCATGATCAGTCCTTATCATATCCATTAAGGAGTTCTCCAACGAGTGCAAGTTAAAAGTGTCATAGGGCCTACTCCGGTCCTAAAAATAAAAACAGAACAAGACAATACATAAAATTACTTCATAAAATTAATAACCATATCATTTGCTTCTTGCCACGGATTGATGACATGAATCAAAATTCCAGGTAGTTTTAATAACACATTCTTTTCATTAAGAATAATGACTTGGGCAACATTAAGTTTAATACAAGTTTCCATAATTAATTAAATTGTATCCTTTACCCTAACAATTCTTTAATATATATGTCCCAGTACTTCAGACTAATTTTCTCTCAAATGAACTAAAAAAGTAAATTCAAAAGGAAGAGTCAAGTGAATTGGCTTTGCCCTCCATGCTTCACCCCCTCCCTCTACTATCAACTGAATAGTCTATTCAAATGAATAGAGATTTTTTTTTTTTCCCTAGAGGAAGACCATAACTAAGAACTCTCAGTCTCCAAACAGAATCACTTCCCTGAAAAATCAAAAGGTGACTGTAGTTTCAACGTAATTTCATTGGGTATCTTTAATAATTGTTACTGATAAGTTCCATACATTACATATACTTTATAAAAATTAAAATGTGTCCAAAGTACTAAAACTACCTTTTGAAAAGCACTCCCATGAAAAAAAACTTTAACCCAAGGTAGTGTGTTTTCATGATGTTAGATTCAAAAACATTTTGAAAACAGAGAGCTAACACAAACTAAGTGAAGAAAAAAATTGTTCTACTGCATTTCACTCAAGCCCATGGGAGACCATCACCGACAAGTTATTTTTAGTAGTCTGAGCCTAAAAGGAAATGCAGTTCATGGTCTAACTTAATACTATAGAACAGATTTAGTTTGCTTTTGCTAAAGAAAAGCAATACAGTCATAAACCTCAACAACCACACCAAATCAAACCACAGCAATGAGAGATTATTTTCAGGGTCTTGAAAAGTTTAAACAGTTTTGCAAATGATCACTTCTCCTCCCCTATGAGCCACAGAATAACAAAATGACTGCCTTGATGAGCAAAAAGGGAGACAACAGGTAAAAATCTCAGCTACAGTGATCATTTTCTAGTTTAAGTCTTAAAATCTTGGGAAACTGTTTTCTTCTGGTTTCTGGAAAGCATGGCTGTATATCCATCCAGGGAGGCAGAAAGGAAGGTGGCATTTCCTCAGCTCTGAGCATAGAGGAGGAACCCAGAGGGTTATTGATTGAATGAATGCAGTAAGTTTGGATGCAGGTCCAAAGAAGAGCCCTGAACTGAGAACCAGAACGCAAGAGTGCTAGAACTACAATCAATTAGGAGCTTTTGGGTACATCATGATCTCTAGTCTGTGCCTGAAATTCCTCCCTTTATACAAATGAAAGGATTGAGCTAGATTATTTATAACATCCCTTCCAATAGTATACTTTTTATTTTTTTTTAACTCACACATGAGGAGTAGGGGTGGAGGGCACAGATGTTATCAAATGCCACAGAGAGATATTTCATTTTTACAAGGCTTTAATGCACAAGTGTAGGGCTGGGCCCTGGTGATTCAGAGATGAATGTTATAACCTAGTCCCTGTTTTTAAGTAAATGATAGAGGGAGACATAACCAATTAAAATAAGAGTATGACAGGTATTTTAACAAAGGAATGTATACAATAAAAACTAAGTCACCTCTATTTCTTAAAGAACATACATATATTTGTGTGTGTATAATAAATTTTTTTTTAAATCACATTCTGTAAAATCCTAGGTGTCTTGAATCTGGACCTGTCATTTAACCAGGCATGAGGCTTGTCTTAGTTATTCTCGATGTCTTCAGTATTCTCATTGGTAAAATGGGATCTCACCTGTGAGGATTAGGGTGAAATTGCTTAAGTATTCATTTTACTCACATTATGTTTGACAAAAAGCAAGTGCTCAACATTTCTTTCTTTACTGCTGCCCCCCAACTCCTTTCTACCTCCACCCCATTTTTTTTTCCTTTTTAACTAACACTCAGCAGTTACCTATCTCTACTGATGGATAAGAAAGAGACATGGAATATTTTCTTTGGTTCTCCATTTTGGTCTCTATATAATTGAAGAAGGTCTTTTCTTTCGCCTTTAGGGTCTTGCTGCTGATCATTTGTTTTGCTTTGGGTTCAAGTTATCAGTGGAAACTCCAATCACTTATGGAGTAAAGCTGAATTTCTAGAAATGCAAGTTTGTATCGGTAAGAATGAGTATCACATTCTTTGTCCAAAGAAAAAGCCAGAGGTAAAAAAGTGTGCTGATGAGTAGTCAAAATGACAGCCTATTTCTGGCACTGACAATCCCAGAATGTGTCTAAGCGCCTTCTATCATACATATCCACACTTCTAACTAGAACCCTGCAGACGTGGGACTATTTCCAAAAAGGCTGATGAGGTGAAGGAACTATAAAAAAAAAAGGCTGTTTGGAACTATAAAAAAAAAACTATAGTTTTTTATAAAACTATAAAAAAATCTGGCTGACTTTAGTACCTTTCCAGCCAGAACAGTTTATTTTTTTCATTTAACTCTTGATATTATCCTTCAAGGTGGATAATAACATACTCCTTTTACACAAGGAAGGTAAGGTTCAGAGAAGATTCAAACGTGGATCTGACCTCCAAGCCTATAGCTAAGGAGTATAAAAATCTGTCCAAAGAAGTTAATCCAATCCATATGGGACAGTAAATGAAAGCCCTATAGAAGCATAGCATTGCATCTAATTACCAATGAAATAACCTTCCTGGCAAGGTGGTAGTGAGTTCGTCAGAAGACTATCAGATATTAGATGACTACCTGTCAGGAAAATTGCAGGGGGTATTTGGAGGGGATTCATGTAATTGAAGTGGTTCCCAAACCTGTCAGACTGTTAAAATCACATGTAGAATGGTTAAAATGCAGGTTCCTGGGCTCTGGCTAAAACCAACTTAATTGTAATTTTAAAAGAAATTAATGTCCTGGTGATTCTTATGACTGGCTAGATTCGAGAGCCACTGGACTGGATGATTCTTCAAGTTAAGCCTTTACCTTCATGAATCTGATCACAAAAATGGGACAGTAAAGTGACGGGAGAGACTAATTAGTAGCAAGAAATAAACAAGCCCGGCCACTTTCCCAAGGGTCAGCTTTGCAGTCTTCCAATTGATTGTGGGTGAGAGAAGCAGGTGGTGGCCTAGTTTTTAAAAGCACAAACTTTGAAATCAGACATCTAATTTTCAAATTCTGGCTCTGCCACTTGCTGGCATGTCACTCTGAACAAGTTTCTAAGCCTTGACTATCTACATTTATAAAATGGGGGTGATAATAATTCTCTTTTTATGGTTGTTTTCAGTGCTATATGACAAACGTACAACAAGGCATCTGTACTGTGGTGGCTACTGGAATATTAGGGAAAACACAAAGAGACTTCTGTGATGCCACCTCAGAGTACTGGAACATAGATTTTAGAACCTAGAGGTTCATGGAGGCTAACCTAACAGGGTTCACTAGTGCGCAATGATGAAACAGGTGAAATGCACAATAGAATCTGCACAGGCTTCTTAACTGAACAAACTTCAGTAAGTACTGAGAGACTTATTTTCTCACTAAAATTAAGTCTATCTATGCTTCATCAATTTGCATACGATTCATCCTTCTTAGTCTTGTAAGTAGTAAATGTTGCTGAAATAACTAACTGGAAAGAAAAAACAAAAAAGACAGAAAAACTAAAACATCTGCAGTGAAATTCAACAGAAATTATGCATAGAGAAAACAAGTCCGCAATTTATCATTTAACAGCAAAGGTTACAAATGGCAAATAATCATTTAGAGTCTTTCTTTTTCATAAGTTTTGTTTCCAGGTATAGGGAATAACAAATAAAGAAAACATCTTTTTAAGTGTGTTTTGAACAAGCCAAACACATCAGGAAGTATTAGAATATGTATAAATAATGATTCCTATTATTGACTCTTTTCTCTGGAGATAACGAAGGACAGATGTCATCAGTTAGATGTACATAGAGGCAGCCACCCCCACCATACAGTTCATTAGGCCTGCTTTCCTTCTTCCCCTAGCTTGACTTAATATTTATAAATTTATCAAGTACTTAATATGTGCCTGGTGCTGTTCTAAGAATGCTAAATGTATTCCCTCACAACTCTAGGTTGGTAACTTCTATCCCCATTTTATAAATTAAGCAATTAAATCTTGAAGAGATAAGTAACTGGCTCAAGGTTACAAGGCTAGTAAGAGGCAGAGCCAGGACTCAGCTAAATCCAGACTGTGCTCTTAAGGACTCCCAGTGTACTGCTTCCTTGACTTCCTCCCACTCCCTTCACCTTAAATGCTTTTCACAAACACCCACTTCAGCCTAATACTGACACAATCAGAGACAGGACTCTTTGATCCCACCCTTCCACACAGGCAACCTAACCCTCACTTGCCCTTGGTCAATGACCCTTGTTCTACTGACAACCAGTTTAATTCAAGTAGTAGATTGATCTACCCTCCAGGACAGCCCCAGGCCTGCCTCTACCAGCCCTACCCCATTTACCTGCCCTTTTCTTGGGAGAGAAATCCAGGACCCTTTTCTACCCTTTCTGGCTTATCCCCAGACAGTTCCTCTCCTAGAGATATAAGGTCAAAGCTGCAAGGGTCCAAGAACATCTGAAAAATAAAAAGCAGCTCTGGAACCAAATGATAAAATTAATCATGGTTATGTAACTGCTCAAAGTCACAAAGCTGGTCAGAAATCAGGATATGAACCCAGGTCTGTGACTTTCAATTCCACACCAGTAATGCTCCAATGCTCTACACTGATCAGTTGCCGTGTGTCCCATGAACAATGGGAGCTTGGCTGGGAACAAAGGGGCACAGACAAGATCAAAAGTCAAAAGGAGGATAGATGTTTGAAAGGGTTAGCAAAGGATAAATGGGGTTGTGAAATGACACAGAAAAAAAAGAGGAGGAATTCCTGAAGGAAGGTTTTTCTATTTATCATATGGCTTCAATATATGTACATATGGATAAAACATTTCAAAGTTAAGTGTATTCAACCCATAAAAGAGAATTAACCCACAAAACTAGCCATTCCTGAATTTCTACCCTACTGCTTTTATTTTCTAATTAGTTTACATTATTTGAAACTATCTCAGTTCCCCACCTACACTATAAACATTGTTTAAGGGTAATGAATATTCTTTATTTTTAAATGGATATTTAATTACATAATTAAAATATGAACGTATTCTTCTCACACACACACACACACACACACACACACACACAACGAATATTACAGAAAAAGCAAAAGTCTCCAATCCTCCTGCCTTCTTGCACTCTCTTCAGACCACTATATACATTTGGCACATATTCTTTCAGATGTTAAAATATATACACACACACACACACACACACACACACACACATATATATATGTCCAATCCTCCTGCCTTCTTGCACTCTCTTCAGACCACTATATACATTTGGCACATATTCTTTCAGATGTTAAAATATATACACACACACACACACACACACACACATATATATATGGACACAGACACACATATACATAGAAAATAGATATTGTTTTATGTTTTTTCCTAAATGTAAAAATATGCATACTGTTCTGCAACTTGCTTTTTTTGACCAATATTGTGCTTCTGAGGTAGGTCCTTTTTAATATATGTTCTTGCCTCTCCCCCACCCAGCTATACACACATGCCTCCTACAGGGTAAATGCATAGTGAGTATGTTAAAAGAACCAAGTAATCATCTCAGTGTATATTCTATAAAATAATTTCTGATTTTGAGATTTCTTTCCTATCCCCCAATTTCCCCAAAATTTCTGCTCTGCTCCTTTAATTGCATCTCTTCCATGCTTGGTCTATTTTGGCACAATCGTTTCCTGATCCCTGGTTTCTATGAAGGACACCACTACTAATGAAACATAAGGATCTACAGAACCTGCCAGCCCTGAGTAAAAATCAAAGAGGTAATATATCCAAAAGATAAAAATGTAGTGAGTTCAAGCTCAGAATATGCTTAACAGTACCAGAAAGAACAGACAAAACATTTAATAACAAATACTAGATAGGGGCAGGAAACAGTTAGATGACTAGTAATATAAAATTTCTATGTATCGCAAAGTAGAATTTTATAAACTAGGAATTTATAGTTCTAAACCAATTACTGCTGTTATTTGTCAGAACCTATCAAAAGCATGAGGTTCCTGTATCAAACTGAACTTTACTATAGTACCAAGCAGCTTGACAAACATTTGCCCGAAGATTAAAACCTTTCCCAAATAAAAGAAAATCAATGTCGCTAAGCTATGGGGAAGAGAAAAAAAAAACTTTTCAAATGCAGATTTTCATCCCATCTTCAGTAGGTAGCAAGTCCTTCAGTCAATGGTAAATTTTAACCATCCCAAATGAGACTATCATATTTGTAGCTCTCTGGAAAACGTGATTGTAGACTCTCCTTCAGTCCCTCAATAGCAAGCAAATGCTCCTTATAGCCAACCTAAAGTCCTTACAAAGTTGAACTCTCTCTTGTTTTTCTGTCTTCAGAAAAAAAAAAAAAAAAAAAAAAAATTGATCAGCACCTGCTATGAATTTTAATATTTTTTAACATTATTGTTAAACCCAGTCTTCCATGAAAGAAATTCTCAAGAATTTAGAGGATATAGCCGTACACAAAGAACTCATGACTCTCATCTTTTTCATGAGAATGACTTCCAATCATTTTAAACTTTTTATCAGATCATATTTTTCCTTGCTGTATAACAGCAAACGAAGCTAAGTTTCTTGAGGAGTTTTTAAGAAAGCAAAAAATAGTTTGACCTGCTCTGAGAGATGCTCAAAAATTAGATGAGCATGACAACTTGAGGCACGACCCAGCAATTTCATAGTCTCTTCCCGCTCCATGCCACCTCCAATCTTCCTTCACAGCTCTTCTCAATCGTTTGCCACACAGGTCTGATAAGAGGCCCAGTTTATCAAACATAGGGAAACATGGCTCTTGGAATCTTATTCACCTGAAATGACCTTCATACTGAGGCCAGATCTAGCTGGGTGAATGCTGAAGGGGTCAACTGGACAAAAAGTACAAATGCCTATTGCTACCACTTCTGACTGTGGTAAACAGTTCAGGGCTAAGTACACATGAACTTTTTTTCTTTAACATTTATTATTTATTTATTTATTGTGGCACGCAGGCTCCAGGGCGTGTGGGCTCTATACTTGTGGCACGCGGGTTCCAGAGCACCTGAGCTCTGTAGTTGTGGCACGTGGTTTCTCTAGTTGAGGTGCGTGGGCTTAGTCGCCCCGCAGCATGTGGGATCTTAGTTACGTGACCGTGACCAGGCATCGAACCTGCGTCCCCTGCACTGGAAGGCGGATTCTCTACCACTGGACCGCCAGGGAAGTCCCCATATGCACTTTTATTTATTTATTTATTTAAATTTATTTATTTTATTTATTTATTTTTGGCTGCGGTGGGTCTTCGTTGCTGTGCATGGGCTTTCTCTAGTTGAGGCAAGCAGGGGCTACTCTTCGTTGCAGTGTGCGGGCTTCTCATTGCAGTGGCTTCTTTTGTTGCAGAGCACAGACTCTAGGCACACGGGCTTCAGTAGTTGTGGCACATGGGCTCAGTAGTGGCTCACAGGCTCTAGAGTGTAGGCTCGGTAGTTGTGACGCATGGGCTTAGCTGCTCCATGGCATGTGGGATCTTCCCGGACCAGGGCTTGAACCCGTGTCCCCTGCATTGGCAGGTGGATTCTTAACCACTGCGTCACCAGGGAAGCCCCCCATATGCACTTTTAAAAGGAGTGATTATACAGTTTAGCAGTGTGTGAGGTAAAAGGCAGAAAGCCAGACCCAGGATGGACACAGAAAGGGATAACAGTAACTACAGGGGTCAAAAGAGCAGGTTCCAAGGACTACAAAAAATTAAAGTTCCCCTTTCCCTGGTTATTGTGCATATGTGACCAGCTGGTGTTGCCCCCAAACTGTTAGGCATCAGAATATTATCCCAAGTAGCTTATTAGGAACTGATTCTTAGACATGACAATGTAGGAAGAGCTTGACCTTCACGACCAAAACCTATCTTAGAACATTATGCAAAGGTGCATAGGGTTCCTCATATTGTTTTCTTTTTACTGATCATAAATGTCAAAATCCTTCCACAAAACTGCCCATTTCTAGCTATAGTTGGACTCTACTGGTGATCCCTTCCCCAATATCTTAACCCCAGATAGTTAGCAATAATGCCTGATATCCTCAATAAACTGTAACTTCCATGGGAGCAGAGATATATCTTATTTCTCCGTATTTCCATCACCCAGTAGAGGGCCTGGCATATAACAGGCATTCAGTAAATGCTTGCTTTGCATTTAAAATCATCCTCCCCGGGCTTCCCAGGTGGCGCAGTGGTTGAGAGTCCGCCTGCCGATGCAGGGGACACTGGTTCGTGCCCCGGTCCGGGACAATCCCACATGCCGCGGAGCGGCTGGGCCCGTGAGCCATGGCCGCTGAGCCTGCGCGTCCGGAGCCTGTGCTCCGCAACGGGAGAGGCCACAACAGTGAGAGGCCCACGTACCACTAAAAAAAAAAAAAAAAAAAAAACATAAAATCATCCTCCTGATGGTTTCATACTGTAAGATTTTCATTGAAAACTAACAAAGAACTGTGCACCTATTAGAATGGCTAAAATCCCAAACAAAACAAAACAAAAAACCCTGACAATTCCAAATGCTGACTAGGATGTGGAACAACCAAAACTCTCATAAATTGCTGGTGGGAATGCAAAATGGTACTGCCACTTTGGAAAAACAATTTGGGAGTTAATTATAAAGTTAAACATACACTTAACAATACAACCTAGCAACCTCACTCCTAAGAACTTACCTAAGGTAAATAAAAACACATGTCCATACAAAAGTCTTTGCACAAATGTTTATAAAAGCTTCATAAAACAACTTTATTTATATTTTCCAAAAACTGGAAACTACTCAAATGCCAATCATCTGGTGACCAGATAAAACAAATTCTGGTACATCCATATGATTGAATATTATTCAGCAATTAAAAAAATGAACTACTGATATGCTATAACATGGATGAACCTTAAAAATACTATGATAAGTGAAAGAAGCCAGTCACAAAGAATCACATGTTGTATAATTCCAATTATATGAGATGTCCAAAATAGGCAAACTATCCAGAGACAGAAAGTAGATTGGTCATAGCCTAGGGCTAGGAAAGTCAGGAGGGAAATGGGGAGTGAAACCTAATGGGTACAGGTTTCTTTTGGGGATGAGGAAAATGTTCTAAAATTAGATAGTAATGACTGACAAACACTTTGTAAATATACTAAAAGCCACCGCATTGTATACTTTAAAAGGGTGAATGAATTTCATGGTATGTGCATTATATCTCAATAAAGCTATTATTGAAAGAAAGAAAAAAGCTTTCCTAAGGTTTTAATAGGAACTATGATCCTACCTACAAATCATCTACTTTAGTTACAGGACATGAGACCTAATAACTTTCTTGAGCTATAACTGAAGGAAGGCAAAGTCTTGACTCCAGCTGTTCCATTCAGGAGCCACTGACGGATCCAGGTAATTAAACCTAAACCACATAGTAGTAAAGTTCAAAAGGCAACCGTATGGCCAGTAAATAACGGGCAAATAACTAATGCCATCCATCGTCACAATATGTATCATTTATATTTCTAAAGATGTCTGTAATATTCCTCCAGAGACCTACAAGCAGTTATTAGCTATATTAACCACAAACAGCATCTTTTCATGTCATCGATTGTTTCTGATGAGTTTTTTTTAATCCCTGAGATTCCTGTCTTATAATGATGTACTCTGTCCTTTAGAGACTCAGATCATCCCATTTATTACCTTTTAAGAATGATATGCTCCAGGGACTTCCCTGGTGGTCCAGTGGTTAAGAATCCACCTTCCTAGACCTGGAGTCTGTCATACAGAGTGAAGTAAGTCAGAAGGAGAAAAACAAATACTATATGCTAACACATATATATGGAATCTAAGAAAAAAAATGTCATGAAGAGATTAGTGGTAGGACGGGAATAAAGCCTGACCCCATATATGCACTACCAAATGTAAATTAGATAGCTAGTGGGAAGCTGCCGCATAGCACAGGGAGATCACCTCTGTGCTTTGTGACCATGAGAGGGGTGGGATAGGGAGGGTGGGAGGGAGGGAGACGCAAGAGGGAAGAGATATGGGAACATATGTATATGTATAACTGATTCACTTTGTTGTAAAGGAGAAACTAACACACTATTGTAAAACAGTTATACTCCAATAAAGATGTTAAAAAAAAAGAATCCACCTTCCAATGCAGGGGATGCGGGTTTGATCCCTGGTCAGGAAACTAAGATCCCACATGCTGCAGGGCAACTAAGCCCCGTGCGCCACAACTACTGAGCCCGCATGCCGCAAACTACAGAGCCCACATGCTCTGGAGCCCGCACACCACAACAAGAGAGAAGCCCACGCGCCACAATGAAAGATCCCACGTGCTGCAAGGAAGATCCCGCAACTAAAACCTGACGCAGCCAAAAATAAAACTTAAAATAAATAAAAAGCTTAAAAAAAAAAAAAGAATGATATGCTCCAGCATCTACCTAAAGGCACTACTAGACTATAAAAGATACCTATATCCATAAACACCAAAGTATGCCCTGCTGCTATTCATTTCAACTGTTGTTTGGCTTCAATGGTTAGGTGAGGTAACACAGCAGAATTCGAAGATTCACCAGAATGTGACAGGGGCTGCAATGTGAACGCTTCTACTGTAGCCCCCTGCTATCCTTTGATCCCTGTATTTAAAAACTGATCAGCAAAACACCGCTGCTTTTATGCAAATAGTCCTATGGCAATGAAAGCAATAAAGTAACAACTTTGCCAGTTTGGGCTAGCACCTGTTTAGGGTTCTTCCCACTTCAGAAACCAACAGATGATGCTGTGCCCAGCATACACACAGATTAAGAGCTATGGAATATAGCTTATCACTGTCACTCCCTGGCCACCACTGGAGAGGTCACCAATGTGCTGTGTGTTTATTTTCTAAGCAAGGAACATGGTGAGTACCAAAAAAATTCACTCCACGTTGATGGACTGGAACCAGAAGAAGAGAAGTATTATTTTTTTCTCAGTTTCCAAACCCCTCTCTTCTAATGGAAGAAGGGAAAACAAACAAAAAACACACCACAAAAAAACCTGCTTTGTATATTTTACCACAATAAAAAAAATCATCAACAAATAAAATATTTACACAGAACCAGAACATTTAAAGCTACCATGCATAAAGTAACAATAAATTATATTATTAAGCTATATTAATAATTATATTAAGCTATATTAATCTTTTCTATTATCTTCACTATATTAAAAAACAAAATAATTGTTAAATTCCCTAAATTATATAAAGCAATCTCAAAAAAGTTATTGCTAAGACCATATCTATGTCATGTTATGTTGTTATGTTTTGCTGTTTTTTCTCTATTTCAGTATGCATTTAAGGAATTCTAATACAAAATACTGGAGGGAAAAAAAAACAAACCCTGCTTCTCAAGTTTATTGTACAATCTCATCTGATTCCAGATGAGACCAATAATAAAAACAGACTGAGTAACCAAACAAATATAATAGGATAGTATGGTCAAAAGCCCTGTCTTAACCATTTTTAAAGCTTTATTCTTTCTGAATTTGAACAGGCTTACTCCCCCTTTATGCCCAACTGTCTCTGACATAAGATAATGCTGGTTTATAAAAAAAGCTACCAATCTGCCTCTGGAGAGAGGGAAACGGATGGGTATACTGTTTTTCATAATAAGCCTTGTAGAATTTATTCGGTCATAGCTACCATATAACAGATAATTAATATATGCCAGACTCTGTGCTGAGTACTTTACGTGCATTATTTTATTTAATCTTTACAACTGTCCTATGAGATAAATATTATAATCTCTATTTTACAGATGAGGAAACTAAATCTTAAATTCAGTTCTTAATACAAATCAGGTAATCCTTGAAGAAGGCTAACCACACACAAATCATTTTTTATGTAAGAATTCCAGGAAGCAAAGATCATCTATAAACCCTTAGCCTAATCTTCCATTTAAATGTTACCACATTTAAGGTGAACACGTTAAAGTACCTAAAATGCAAAGCATCTACATTTATTAAAATATTTGGTATTTGTAAGGTTAAAAAAATTTAGTTCAAAATGAAGCCTGTATCATTCTAGTCACACTACTTTAAGGTACTTTAGAGATTATACAGTAAAATGCAAAAATTTAGATTAAGGGAAGTTCAATCAGAATTTCCAAAATATCTACATCACAGAATATTTCTTAGAAGAACAGCTTGCTTTATCACTTTCAAATGTTAGTGCTAACAAGATTTTGCCAAGTGTGCTGAGGGCTGTTTTACTCTTTCTTCATTTATTCCACATATATTTATTGAAAACTTTAATATGCCAAGCATTAAAGATTAAAAGGTTAAGTGAGGCATACATAGTCTGTCCATAAGCCAGCTGTCTAGTTTACAGATAATTACTATATAATGAGGTAAATGCAGTGACAGAGCTATGCGCTTGGAATTATGGGAGCACAAATGACAGAGAGATCAAATATGCTTCCAGAAAAGGAAGGCCAGAGGCACAGGGACTTGCACAAACACCTGGGTCCAACTTCCTCAAGAAATTTGGAAGGACCCTAGAAGAGATTCTTCAAAGGAAATATATGCTATAGGCTATAAATAGATAAGACTTGTTTGTAAATACTATTAACTTTAATGATGTAGCTTAGGAAACCATTTCTCCAGGACAGTATCAGGTTAATTTGTGTGTGAATGTGCCCAATTTCAGAATAATATTCTACCACAAAAGAGTCCAAGTTTATTTTAAAGACTTTTTTTTTTGTGGCCTTAAATCTTTTTCCTGGTAGTCAAATTTGGGGATCTGGAGGGGAATATTACCATTATCTGTTAAGTTAGATCTGCAAATATTCATTCTCTAGCATACTAAGGCAACAAATAATCTGATTTCCTCTTATTACCTTTTATTTATAGAGTACTTTACATCTCCGAAAGCATTTTCATACACTTTTGCTCATCTGAACCTCATTAGGGTGTTTTGTGGTTTTTTTGGGGGGGCTGCATTGGGTCTTCATTGCTGCACATGGGCTTCCTTTAGTTGCGTCGAGCCAGGGCTACTCTTCGTTGCAGTGTGTGGGCTTCTCATTGTGGTGGCTTCTCTTGTTGCGGAGCACAGGCTCTAGGCGCACGGGCTTCAGTAGTTGTGGCACACGGGCTTAGTTGCTCCACGGCATGTGGGATTGCCCCGGACCAGGGCTGGAACCCGTGTCCCCTGCACTGGCACACAGATTCTTAACCACTGCACCACCAGGGAAGCCTTAGGGTGTTCTTTTGAGCCTTACTTAGCATGCCCTATTCCACTTCAACATATCCCAGAACCTTTCTCTTCTTATTAAACCAGCAACAGGGCTAACAAAAACTCCTGTAATTAAATAATAGCAGAACTGACTGATACTGGCTATGTGCCCAGTACAGTTTTAAACACTTTACATGTTTCATCTCATTTCTTCCTCATAAGAGTCTGTGGTGGTAAATACTATTATTACCTCATTTTAGGAAAAAACTGAGGCAAAAAGATAACAAACAGAAAGTATCTGAGACAGGAGTCAAACCCAGGCAATTCTGGGCCTTAAAACCATTGTGCTCTTCTGCATCAAGGTGGATAATCATTCCTAGTTAATAATTCTCATTTCTGTTACTATCTAACCATTATTTTTCTACCATTCCTGGTGTGGAGGGGTGTGTGTCTGTGAAAAAGAGTTGTATGGTAACTTCTTATTGATATATTATTGTTTCTTATTCATTAAGCTGAACCCCATAGGAACAAGGGGAAAGCAAAAACATGAATAATTCTAAAATGGTTTTTTTTTTCCATCTGTAATTTTACATCTCTCTCCCACATCTAATAGAGGGCTGAAAAAACCCTAACATTTTACTTCAATTTGTGTTTCAAACACTATTTTGAGGAAACTGTTTACTTAAGTGAAAAAATTTCACTTAATTTGCTTTTGAAAAATAATTGATGTAGGACCTCCTTTTAAGGTATAGCTATTTGGAGGTTCTTAAACTGACTCAATTTACAAAAATTAATTTTATTCCCAAAATCTTGTGGGAATTTTACTTCATAAAAAGTGAGGTATCAAAAAAAAAAGTGAAGTATCATTGTAAAAAACTTTACATATGGACATAAATATATAACCATAAATACATGTTTATGTATGAGAACATATATATTATTCTTTCCATAAACCTTTACTGTCACTAGAATATATCATGGCTTCTGGAGACAGAAAAAAGAACAAGCAAGTGGACTGGCTATGTTCTGATTATCCTCATTCAATGACACTATGGGGTATAAACAGTATTCCAAAAGCAAAGACTCAAAAGAGGGATTTCAAGGCACAATTTGAGAAAGGAAAAAGGAGAGAAAAGCCAAGAAGAAATAAAAAGGAAAAAGCAGATAGAACTCACTATTCTTACAATGGTATACACAAGATAATCAGTCTTGGGAATTCCCTGGCAATCCACTGGTTAGGACTCAGTGCTTTCACTGCCAAGGCCCAGGTTCAATTCCTGGTCAGGGAATTAAGATCCCACAAGCCATGCAGTGTAGCCAAAAAAAAAAAATGTATTTTCACTGGGATGACCAGTGGTAGCCAGATAACACTGCTGCTCTGAAGTTGGATAGAAGTAAAAATTCGTAAATCACAGCACATTGATAAGCACTCACATTTCAATAGAAATGGACAAGCTACTTAACCTCCCTGTGAATCAGTTTCTTCATATGAAAAATGGTGATAACACTAACACCCACCTTACACGGATGCTATGAAGATATTTGCAAAGCACTAAGTAGGCTATGCAGCATAATGTAGCACCAAGTAAGTGTGAAATAAATAAAATAAACAAATACCATTCATCCCTGTCATCACGCAGGGAAGTGAAGGTGGTCATATACCACAGTATGGAAGTTCTGAATGAACCTCAATTTCTTTTTCGTGAACTAATGAAGTAAAAGTAAGGCATGATTTACAAGTTGCAAACTACAGAATTATGAAAGAAGCAAGTGGCAAATAAATTACATTCAAGTGGAACTGAATGCACATGAAAAACCTACAGCAATTATTTGGAAATAATAGAAGACAGGAAAGTTGTTGGAGAACAAAAGAAAGGAGGGAAAATATTATATATATGTACCCACACACACCCCTCCCCTCACACACATACACTTTAAGGAGTAATACCTAAACTACTGAACAATCTGTAGTCACTTGGAAAAACTGAAGGTATGAACAAAACTTCAATAGATATACAGTGCTTTTAAAAATACTTTTCATTTGAATAATTTTATGATTTTGTTGACAACTCATCTACCCTTTATAAAAACAATTTCATTCAAAACGTAAACATAAGAGAGGTGGGACTTCCCTGGTGGCGCAGTGGTTAAGAATCCACCTGCCAATGCAGGGGACACGGGTTCAAGCCCTGGTCCAAGAAGATCCCACATGCCACGGAGCAACTAAGCCCGTGCGCCACAACTACTGAGCCTGCACTCTAGAGCCCGCAAGCCACAACTACTAAGCCTGTGTGCCACAACTGCTGAAGCCTGTGCACCGAGAGCCCATGCTCCACAGCAAGAGAAGCCACCGCAATGAGAAGCCCACACATCACAAAAAAGAGTAGCACCTGCTCGCCACAGTTAGATAAAGCCTGCATGCAATGAATACCCAACGCAGCCAAAAATAAATAAATAAATTAATTAAAAACAAAAAAAAACGTAAGAGGGGGCAGACAGCAAAAGCAAGAAGAACTACAATTCTGCAGCCTGTGGAAGGAAAACCACATTCACAGAAAGACAGACAAAATGAAAAGGCAGAGGACTTTGCACCAGATGAAGGAACAAGATAAAACCC
>NC_041233.1:50472914-50473239 GCF_002837175.3 Physeter macrocephalus
AAAAATGGCAAATAACATACAAGGGAACTCCCATAAGGTTAACAGCTGATTTCTCAGCAGAAACTCTACAAGCCAGAAGGGACTGGCACGATATAGTTAAAGTGATGAAAGGGAAGAACCTGCAACCAAGATTACTCTACCCAGCAAAGATCTCATTCAGATTCAATGGAGAAATCAAAAGCTTTACAGACAAGCAAAAGCTAAGAGAATTCTGCACCACCAAACCAGCTCTACAACAAATGCTAAAGGAACTTCTCTAAGTGGGAAACACAAGAGAAGAAAAGGACCTACAAAAACAAACCCATAACAATTAAGAAAATGGTAA
>NC_041233.1:50473341-50474426 GCF_002837175.3 Physeter macrocephalus
TAAATGCTTCAACCAAAAGACACAGGCTTGCTGAATGGATACAAAAACAAGACCCATATATATGCTGTCTACAAGAGACCCACTTCAGACCTGGGGACACATACAGACTGAAAGTGAGGGGATGGAAAAAGATATTCCATGCAAATAGAAATCAAAAGAAAGCTGGAGTAGCAATATTCATATCAGATAAAATAGACTTTAAAATAAAGAATGTTACAAGAGACAAGGAAGGACACTACATAATGATCAAAGGATTAAGCCCAGAAGATATAACAATTATAAATATATATGCACCCAACACAGGAGCACCTCAATACAAGGCAACTGCTAACAGCTATAAAAGAGGAAATTGACAGTAACACAATAATAGTGGGGGACTTTAACACCTCACTTACACCAATGGACAGATCATCCAAATAAATTAATAAGGAAACACAAGCTTTAAATGACACAATACACCAGATGGATTTAATTGATATTTATAGGACATTCCATCCAAAAACAGCAGATTACACTTTCTTCTCAAGTGCACATGGATCATTCTCCAGTACAGATCACATCTTGGGTCACAAACCAAGCCTCAGTAAATTTAAGAAAACTGAAATCATATCAAGCATCTTTTCCAACCACAACACTATGAGATCAGAAATCAATTACAGGGGAAAAAATGTAAAAAACACAAACACGTGGAGGCTAAACAATATGTTACCAAATAACCAAGAGATCACTGAAGAGATCAGAGCAGAAATAAATGAAATAGAAACAAAGAAAACAATAGCAAAGATCAATAAAACTAAAAGCTGGTTCTTTGAGAAGGTAAACAAAATTGATAAATCTTTAGCCAGATTCATCAAGAAAAAGAGGGAGAGGACTCAAATCAATAAAATTAGAAATGAAAAAGGAGAAGTTACAACGGACATCGCAGAAATACAAAGCATCTTAAGAGAGTACTACAAGCAACTCTATGCCAATAAAATGGACAACCTGGAAGAAATGGACAAATTCTTAGAAAGGTATAACCTTCCAAGACTGAACCAGGAAGAAACAGAAAATATGAACAGACCAATCACAAGTAATGAAATTGA
>NC_041233.1:50474899-50549837 GCF_002837175.3 Physeter macrocephalus
ATAGATGCAGAAAAAGCTTTTGACAAAATTCAACACCCATTTATGATAAAAACTCTCCGGGAGCCTACCTCAACATAATAAAGGCCACATATGACAAACCCACAGCAAACATCATTCTCAATGGTGAAAAACTGAAAGCATTTCCTCTAAGATCAGGAACAAGGCAAGGATGTCCACTCTCTCCACTATTATTCAACATAGTTTTGGAATTCCTAGCCATGGCAATGAGAGAAGAAAAAGAAATAAAAGGAATACAAACTGGAAAAGAAGACGTAAAACTGTCACTGTTTACAGATGACATGATACTATACATAGAGAATCCTAAAGATGCCACCAGAAAACTACTAGAGCTAATCAATGAATTTGGTAAAGTTGCAGGATACAAAATTAATGCACGGAAATCTTTTGTATTCCTATACACTAACAACTAAAGATCAGAAAGAAATTAAGGAAACAATCCCATTCACCATTGCAACAAAAAGAATAAAATACCTAAGAATAAACCTACCTAAGGAGGTAAAAAACCTGTACTCAGAAAACTATAAGACAATGGTGAAAGAAATCAAAGGTGACACAACAGATGGAGAGATATACCATGTTCTTGGATTGGAAGAATCAATATTGTGAAAATGACTATACTACCCAAAGCAATCTTACAGATTCAATGCAATCCCCATCAAATTACCAGTGGCAGTTTTTACAGAACTAGAATAAAAAATCTTAAAATTTGTATGGAGACACAAAAGACCCTGAATAGCCAAACCAGTCTTGAGGGAAAAAAACGGAGCTGGAGGAATCAGACTCCCAACTTCAGGCTATACTACAAAGCTACAGTAATCAAGACCATGTGGTACTGGCACAAAAACAGAAACATAGATCAATGGAACAAGATAGAAAGCCCGGAGATAAACCCATGCACCAATGGTCAACTAATCTATGACAAAGGAGGGAAGGATATACAGTATCTTCTAAACATCTTGTGTTTTCCCCTTCCTCTTCATTCCTACTATTACTGTTTTAGTTCTGACCTGGGCTGCTGCAACAGCTCTGGGTCATACTTTTCTCCTTCAAAATATATCTTACACATAGGCTTCAGAGTGAGCTACCTAAGAATTCTAATCAGTCCATGTCATGACTCTACTAAAAATATTCTAAATTACTCCATTACCCCCAGAATAAAGTTCAACCTCTTTAACATAATATTTTACAAAAATGATCTGAATCCTAGCCTCTTCTCCAGTCTTACATCCTGCCTTTCCCTCTGTGTACTGTGGTGTTCTTGATCTATTGCCTTTACTAGCCCTGTCCATCTTCTTTGGAATACCATGTCTTCCTTTGCCCAGGTAATTTTTATTTGTCCTTTAAAACTCTGCTCAGAGTTCTTTCCATATGATAGATGCAGGTTCTTTATCCAGATATATGATTTGCAAATATTTTCTCAGTGGATAGTTTGCATTTTCATTCTCTTTAACAGTGTCTTTGGATGAGCTGGAGTTTTTAAAATTTTGATGAAGTTCAATTTACCAACTTGTTCTTTCGTGTATCATGCTTTTGGTGTGGCATTGAAAAAATTGTTACCTCACCCAAGAAGACTTTCTCCTTTGTTTCCTGTAAGATATTTTAGAGTTTTAGATTTTACATTTAGCTCTATGATCCATTGTGAGTTAATCTTTATATATGGTGTGAGGTATGATCAGAATTAGATGTCTGATTGTTCCACACCATTTGTTGAAAACACTAACCTTTCTCCACTTAATTGCCTTTGCACCTTTGTTAAAAATTTATTGATTATATATGTGTAAGTGTATTTCTACATTCTTATAAACAAATGGGACCTAATTAAACTTAAAAGCTTTTGCAAAGCAAAGGAAACTACAAACAAGATGAAAAGACAACCCTCAAAATGGGAGAAAGTATTTGCAAATGGGGTGTGGAGAAAAGGGAATCCTCTTGCACTGTTGGTGGGAATGTAAAGTGACAGAGTCACTATGGAGAACTGTATGGAGCTTCCTTAAAAAACTAAATATAGTATTATCATATGACCCAGCAATCCCACTACTGGGCATATACCCAGAGAAAATCATAATTCAAAAAGACACATGCACCTCAATGTTCACTGCAGCACTATTTACAATAGCCAGGTCATGGAAGCAACCTAAATGCCCACTGACAGACAAATGGATAAGAAAGAAGTGGTACATATATACAATGGAATATTACTTAGCCATAAAAAGGAATGAAATTGGGTCATTTGTAGAGATGTGGATGGACCTAGAGACTGTCATACAGAGTGAAGTAAGTCAGAAAGGAAAAACAAGTATCGTATATTAACACATATATGTGGAACCTAGAAAAATTGTACAGATGAACAGGTTTGCACGGCAAAAATAGAGACACAGATGTAGAGAACAAACGTATGGACACGAAGGGGGGAAAGTGGCGGGGTGGGTGTGATGAATTGGGAGATTGGGATTGACATGTATACACTAATATGTATAAAACAGATAACTAATAAGAACATGCTGTATAAAAAATAAATAAAATAAAATTCAAAATGTAAACATAAAAGCTCAAAGATAATATCTAGGAATATCTTTAGTGGTAACAAATGAGAATGAATGTAAAATGCTTTTGTCAACTGTAAAGAAAGCATCACATAAAATTAATAGAAACAGTGTCAGTACAATATATGCAAGATTTAGCCATTTCTGGGCAATATTTGTTGTTGTTCAAAACACTCACTAGCTTTAGAAAATTTGATGAAACATTCTACCTACTGGAAGCAAAGGCTTAGCCTAGTAGACAGTCTGTCAAGCATACAAGAAAAACCTTACATTCTCCTTGTAAATTATATATTGTATCTCTCTACATATATGTTGCTTTAATGATGGCATGCTAATGGAAAACCATAGATTTATGCATAAAAGTGAGAAATGAAACAGAAACCACAAGTTATAAAACTATACTACGACTTGCAGTACAGATATACTGTGCCAAATCATGACATAAAGCACAAACTATTTAAGACAAAATTGCTTTAAACATCAGTACATTCAGATCCATTTGTTCTAAGACAATATATCTGCACTGTCCAATATGGTAGCCTCTACCCACATGTGGCTATAGAGCAATTGAAACGTTGCTAGAACAAATTGAGATGTGTTGTAGGTGTAAAATACATCCTGGATTTTGAAGACATAGTATGAAAAGAACAATGTCAAATACCTCATTATTAATTTTTATATTGATCACAGGTTGAAATATTTTGGATATAGCAAATTAAAAACAATATATTATTAAAATTAATTTCACCTGTTTCTTTTTACTTTTTAAATATGCCGCTAGAAAATTTTACATTATCCTTGCAGGATAATAGAAATAGACTGTGCTTTGCAGTCTATTTCTATTGGTCAGCGCAGCTACAGACAAATAGATTTAATGGTAACTCAGCTTGAATTCCTGTGTTCCAAAGTTAAGATCACTGACTATTCCAGCAACTAGAGTAGTTTACAAACTTAACCAATCCCTGCCCAAACTGTGCTAATTTCTGACCTAAAACCACCCTATGACTAACCTCAGCCTCCAAAATTTATTTATGTACTCTAACTTCCCCACTTTTAAGGCACTCCTGAGACTGTCAAGGTGGTGCTGGCTCAACAAGTTCAGGAAACCCAGCTTTATATGATCAACAGGTTTCCCTGGTGGTCTTTGTACAGGGCTTTGACAAAGTCAATGAATAAGAATTGTAAAATGCACTAAATTGTATTGAGAAGGCATAACAAGAACGGTTAGAAAAAAGTAATTATATATAGGTTGTTCTGTCTAGTGATTTAAATTACCTAAATTAAAATCCACACTTGCAGCAATCTACCTTATTTTGGAAAAGTGAAAGAGCAAATCATATGGGCGCTAAGGTTCCTGCTATGACAGAGTAGGAGTACGTAACACTAAATTAGACAACAGGAATAATGTATCAGTTTCACTGAGGTTTCTGAGTGTTACAAACAGGCTGAAAACATGATCTAAATTTTTAGACTTTACAGAATCCTTTCTGTTTTTGTGATGTGTGCCCAACTCCTGACTGAGTCTTTAGAATAGCAATGGGTGGGGTTTTAAGAGAGACACAAAACAAATGTAGCCATCTTTACTACTTTCCTTTCAGTCTCAGGACTCAGTAGAATACCATTTTAAAGCCCAGGAGCCAGGGTAAACCCCCTAGTCTAGAGTTGATTATAATGTGGCAAGTTAGCTGAAGTCCAGCAAGTTTTTCCAGTACAGAGTGAATTACACCCTGCCATTTTGATTCCCTTCAATGGCGACATTTAAACTCCAGAATTACAGCCACCTAAATAGGCCATATTTATGAAAAGCTAAATACATCCTCAAATCACTAAACAGAAAACCATACATAAGACTCAATTTTTAACTTTTCACCATTGTACACATATCAATCTCAAGTAATACACACTTTCGCTTACCCCAAAATAGTCACCCATCCCACCCAAGTTTATTTTAACCATTTTCTTTCAACTTTGTTAGTGTTCTCCACATCAGTAAAAGATTTTCTTAATAAACAAAGACATCAGATACACTATGACAACCTAACTATAGAACATCAGAATAAAAACCTTAACTTGAGAAGCCTTCATTTATGACAAAAACACATTTACTTGATTTATCAATATGATGAACCATAATCAATTTTGCAACTTTGGCAGCTTTACTTTGATTTTCAGCAAGTTTCTTAAGTATTTCTCCACCCTTGATGAATACTCAATCAAGTCCATATTAACAAAATTAAGAATGATTAAGAATGACCACTGACAAAACAGTATTCCAAAATCAAAGAGACATTTTGACTTTTATAACATTAATACCACTTCACAATTAAATGGTCTATTCAAGATGTCTCTACAGGGTGCGTGTATATATGTGTGCATACGTATGTAAAAGGGAGAGATGTGTTTTATACAAAGAGTTACAAGCAGAAACCCTGTTCTCCAGCCTGCCTTCAAATATACTACCCATAGTGAATCAATATAAATCGCTGAACAGCTAAGACGACCCTTTTGTGAATTCTGTGGAGGAAGAGCAACAGAAGGTCTTACAGGGAACATTATAGCATAAAAAGACACTCTTGTTCACTGCCAGGGCCTGACCTCACATCAATTCTACATCCTCACTTTTAATTGTGTGCCTGCTGCTCCTCTTTACTTGAATAGCCCTTTAGCAGCATAACACTCAACCTATTGTGGGGACAGGGATTCAATAAGTCAAAATATCCCTATCAGTAGTTTAAGATGAAAATAGGCAACAGCAGTTTTGACTTCTTGAGCTTCAAATGATAAAATTCAGAGAGAAGGCAGAAAAATTCTGTAAGTGTCGAAGTGAGAAAGGGGAAAGACCATCCTCTTCTCCTCTCCCTCAATTCTTTTAATGGATGGGGACATCCACGTAGAATGTTGTGGGAAACACAGTGTCACCACTCCTTCACATCCTCTACTCCCTCCATCAGCACTCGCGACATATTTTCCTTTGTCAGGTTTCTCACAGGTACACCTCCCTAGATTTGTGCTAAACCCAAGATTACTATCATGCCTTCTCACCAGTCTCCTTGCCCCCAGGCTGCACTGTGGCAGGCACACACACTTCTCCAATCCACCTGCCTTGTCTTTCTAAACATATATTTTTATTGTGTCACTGCTCTGTTCTTAGTTCTTCAGGGCTCTCCATTGTCTGGAGAACCCACATTCCTAAGCCAGACATTCAAGACTGTCACTATCATGATAAGTATCATCAGCATTAGTCTAATTCTCAGCTCCATTTTGCATCCTTGTTACCTTTATCTCACCTACTTCTAATCTAAGTTCTCTTATAGTGTAGAATGTACAAAGACAAGTTAAATGCTTTTTAAAACCAAGTGGAATCTAGTAAATAAAATATTTATTTATTTATTTGTTTGTTTGTTTTTTTGCGTTACGCAGGCCTCTCACTGCTGTGGCCTCTCCCGTTGTGGAGCGCAGGCTCAGCGGCCATGGCCCATGGGCCCAGCCGCTCCGCAGCACGCGGGATCCTCCCGGACAGGGGCACGAACCCGTGTCCCCTGCATCGGCAGGCGGACCCCCAACCACTGCGCCACCAGGGAAGCCCTGTTTATTTTTAATCCTAAGGAACAACCAATCCATCCTCATCTCCCAGTAAGATGAAAAATCCCCATCTCTAGTCAGGAAAGTCTGCTCGATAACCCCACTTATGGCTCATTTTTCTTTCCTTATTTTGGATTCCCATTCTATCCAATCAAATTCTATCTATCCTTCAAAATGGTACTACGGGACACTATCACTTTAAATTTTTTAATTTTATTTATTTATTTCTTTTTTGGCCGCATCGCACAGCTTGCAGGATTTTAGTTCCCAGATCAGGGTCTGAACCCGCACCCTCAGCAGTGAAAGTGAAGAATCTCAGCCACTGGACCACAGGGAACTGCCTATCACTTTTTTCAAAAAAGCATTCTAGGACAAATTATTCTTGACCCTACTTGGCCATTCATGGCAAATAACACATCACACAATCTGGTCCTTGCTTTCTTATTATGCTCCGTTGCATGTATGTTAGTTTCTAAAGATACGATTCAGATATTTCACAATACCTAACACCAGTTCAAGAACATAGTATGTACTTTGTAAATACTGAATTCAAACTCCAGTTAACAGCACTGCCACATATACATGAATTTCTAGATTTATAATAAAGAGAAAATACATAAAAGAGTATATAAGAATTTTTCACAGTACAGATAGTTTCTACAGCTTTTTCTATATAACACAGATCTACAGAACATATCTTTTCTACATAGGTTGTCTTTTTACAATTCTGACTACTGTGCGAAGTCATTAGACTAAATCAATAATACACACAATGCAAATTATGCTAAATACACAGTCTATCTTTCTTTGATGGTTTAGAACAAACGAAGTTATCTTAGAGGCATCATGAATATTATGATCATGCCACAGGAGATTAAAAGATTGGGTTTTGAACTTGCTTCTGACATTCCCTAGAAGAAACTTTTTAATATAAATCCCTGATGTCAGCTTACTTGCCTATGGCTTGCTTGCATAAAACTGGAATATAAAATGAGCAATTGCTTAACTTCCTGGATAGGATAAAGTGGCTGCCTTTTTGAATATTTAATTATTGTAACAAAAGCTGAAGCATCCTTTTACCTTGCTTTGTCCTCTTCGTTGAAATCTTCTTCACTGTCTTTCAATGTCCTTTGATGTCTCAGTATTCAATACATTCTCTATTATTTATGTCCCTCTAACAGAATGTGTCACTTCAACTCCCTTGTCTGCTTCAGCCCTCCATTATATCCCTCAAGTGTGAAGGAATATATTCACCATCAAGAGATTTTTCTCCCTTTCCTCCTCACTCCAGGTCTTATATTTTTGACATTAAACTATAATTTCCTTTAAGTCTCCTTCTATGTTTCACATTTAACAGAATCTAGCCCTAAATTAGAATTAGAATATCAAATATCCCACTGTATTTTAAAATGAAAATCTTCTGTTATACCTGGATGATTCACCAACTTTAAAACAGCTGTTCGGGAATAACATTTCATATGCTAGATCACACCAAAGTTGATAGGTCAAATGGAGTCATCTACCCTGGCAAATAAGTAGGAAGTAGGCAGTAAGCTCTAAAACGTTAACCGAATAATTTTGTTACCTTCAGATGAGCTCATGTCTTTGGAATATTGAGGAATTCAAGGTCAAAATGATAAAATCAATCTCCCCACCCAGTCCCAAATCTTCTAAAATACTAAACTTATAATGCCTTTGAAAGTAGAGTTTAAAATTTTCCATTCACCAGGTTTTACTTTGCAACATCCTGAAACATTAGCACAATTAGTCTGCCTTTATTCTGCTTAAAATCAACACAAAGTTTAATTTGACAAACATTGCAAAATAATGTTTCATCAGCATTGTAAAATGATTCAAAGTATTTATTGATAGACTGTGTTTTTGCAGCTTAAGAGCCAACTATTTTAAAGCTTTTCCCCACCCCAGATACCTTCTGACCTTTGAATGAGCATGATGGCAAAAAGGTGCCTGGTAAAGCTTCAACTTAAACTGTCATCTTAAAAAAAAAAACAGCCAACTCCCTCCCCAAATGAGCGAACTAACAAAACAGTCTTTCCGTTTTAATTGAGGCATATACAGAATATGATGCTGCAAAAGAGTTCACAACTGGCAAAGGTCTGGTCAATTATTCTTACCAGGCCTTGATGTCATAACTTCTTAAAGACACTGTATTCCAAAATGCTCTATTGTTAAAATGGCTCTTACCAATAAAAACTAAGTAATAGATGATAGTTAGGTTTCCACACTAGCCTAGAAGTAGTTAATTGGGTACAAAGCTAAACAAAAAAAAACCCTAAATCATATAGGCAACATTGTTTCTATGTGAAAAACTTAAGATCTGTTTCACTTCTCCTGGTGTGTTGCAGGTCTATCACTGAGATCGAGAACAACTGCTCCTCTACCCCCCAAACCCCGAATTTCTACCCTCTCCCCCAGTTCTACTCTCTACTCTTTTCATTAGGTTATAGTAGTAGGAAAAGCAACAACAAAGACATGAATGGGAAAGTGGACATGTTCCTCTTGAGGAAAGGAGGTCACATATATTTGAAATTTCTGAAAGTCAGTATTTCTAATTGTACCTCCTATACCAGAAATGGAATAACATCCCTCTCTTTTTTTTTGGGAAAGTGGACATGTTCCTCTTGAGGAAAGGAGGTCACATATATTTGAAATTTCTGAAAGTCAGTATTTCTAATTGTACCTCCTATACCAGAAATGGAATAACATCCCTCTTTTTTTTTTTTTTTTTTTTTTTTGCAGTATGCGGGCCTCTCACTGCTGTGGCCTCTCCCGTTGCGGAGCACAGGCTCCGGACGCGCAGGCTCAGAGGCCATGGCTCACGGGCCCAGCCGCTCCGTAGCACGCGGGATCCTCCCGGACTGGGGCACAAACCCGTGTCCCCTGCATGGCAGGTGGACTCTCAACCACTGTGCCACCAGGGAAGCCCCATATCCCTCTCTTGAATCAAAACTTTCTAGTCCATTTATTCATTAAAATACATAAGCATCTACTATAGTTGAAGCTTTGCTTAATTTACATTCCAGATTAACCCATGAGTTCCACCTTCCCAATAAAAAAAATGCCCATAGTACATTCAACACCTGTGACCAATAAGCCTATAAATTTCTGTCCTACCAGATTAGTTACAAGTCAACCTAGAAATGATGGGTTTGTCCCCTAATCTTTGTAATGCTAGTGTTACTATAAGTACGTGATTTAATATATGCAAGCCAGTGAAATGAATGCCAAAAAATTATGATGAAAAGCTAATTTGAGGACTTCCCTGGTGGCCAAGAATCCTCCTGCCAATGCAGGAGACACGGGTTCGAGCCCTGGTCCGGGAAGATCCCACATGCCGCGGAGCAACTAAGCCCATGTGCTACAACTACTAAGCCTGTCCTCTACAGACCACAAGCCACAACTACTGAGCCCACGTGCCACAACTACTGAAGCCCGTGAGCCTAGAGCCCGTGCTCCACAAGAGAAGCCACCGCAATGAGAAGCCCATGCACCGCAACGAAGAGTAGCCCCCGCTCGCCACAACTAGAGAAGGCCCACTCGCAGCAATGAAATCCAACGCAGCCAAAAAGAAAAAAGGTAATTTGAATGCTCTAGAAAAAGCTAGATGAAAGAGGAGTTGGGTCCCTTCTATTTGTTTGTATTTTATTTATTTATGTATTTATTTATTTTTTGACCACGCCACATGGTATGAGAGATCTTAGTTCCCCCACCAGGGATTGAACCTGTGCCTCCTACATTGGTAGCACAGAGTCTTAACCACTGGACTGCCAGGGAAGTCCCTGGTCCCCTCTCTTTAGAAAGCTCTCAAATTAAAGTTGGGCAAAATTCCTGTGAGTTATGAAGAGTGAGAAAGACAAACTTTATAAGATGCCTAAGTAAAATCTTTTAAAGATTTATTGGGTGCCATGTAGCAGCATCTGTAATTCTTAACCATTTTCAAGTTATGGATTCCTCAGGAAATTTAATGAATGTTACAGCCCACTTCTCTCCCTAGAAATACAAATGAATAAACACACAATTCTGGTGTATATTATACCCTGTCCCCATCTCTCCTTCGTGCTCCATGAAAGCTCATCTCCCTGTGGCTCTGCGGATCTTAAGCTTCAAAACATTTCATCATGTTTACACCCATTAAAAAACTAAGCATTTTATTAGTACAGCAGAACTAAATTCCATAAGGTCTAATCCCAACTTTGCTAAGACCTTATTAGCGATATTTCAGACCTTCTAATAACATACACTGACCTCTCAAGTGAGTTTATTCAGCTTAAATAATAAAGGATGCCAGGTCTCATTTCTCTTAATTCCTGTGATCCTCCCATATGATTGATTGGTTAGCAATTCCTTATAGTTCTCTGCAATGTCTAGCTGTAACCCATAAACAAGATGACTAACGAGCAAACACATACTCTAATTCTCAGAGTACAATAAAAAAATTTTTTTAATAAATAAATAAGGCTAGAATCAGAAAAAGCTCTTGACTTAGAATGGTAGTTATTTCTTCTCTCAGGTTTAGTGTTTTAATAAGTAGTCCACAAAGTAATCTATCTTAATAAGGTTTTCCTTCCCACACATTAAGAGTCATATAAAAGCATGGGTGGATAAGAGATGTCAAATCACTTGCTCAAGTATTCCCAACACATAGCCTTCTCTTCTGAAGTTCCTCCAGTCTAAACCCACCTGGGCTTATGAGTCATGAAAATTCTAATCTGCCACTATTAAGCCTTTTCACCTCTAAATCATTTTTCCCAGCTGCCTAAACCAAAACTTGAACAGTCATTCTAAACTCCTTCTTCTCCTTTATTACCCACATCCAAGCAATCACTAGTCCTCCAGTTGGTCTCCTAATTCATTTATCAAGTCTGTCCCTTCCTCTCAATCAATTTAGGTCCTTACGTGTTAACTGGTTTCCCTGTCTGTGTTTGGTTCCTGACAATCTATATCCCAGAATAATCTTTCCGAAACAAAGATGTGATCACTTCATTCACCAAATTAAAGCCTTACAATGGCTCTCAGCTTAAAAATCCTTCAATGTGGGCTTACCTGGTGGCGCAGTGGTTAAGAATCTGCCTGCCAAGGCAGGGGAAATGGGTTCGAGCCCTGATCCGGGAAGATCCCACATGCCGCGGAGCAACTAAGCCCATGCACTACAACTACTGAGCCTGTGCTCTACAGCCTGCGAGCCACAACTACTGAGCCTGCATGCCACAACTACTGAACCCGCATGCCACAACTACCAAGCCCACGTGCCACAACTACTGAAGCCCGCACGCCTAGAGCCCATGCTCTGCAACAAGAGAAGCTGCTGCAGTGAGAGGCCTGCACACCGCAACAAAGAGTAGCCCCTGCTCACCGCAACTAGAGAAAGCCCGCATGCAGCAACGAAGACCCAACACAGCCAGAAATAAATTTAAAAATTAATAAATTAATTTTTTTAAAAAATCCTTCAGTGTCCCTACTGGACAAAGTTGAAGGCACAGAAATGCTGGAATGTCCTTTGTGATGTGGCCCCTACCTACATCTTCAGTCTCATCTCTCACTTGCCTCACCCCTATGCTGAATCTTCTGCTCCCTCAACACACCATGCTGTTTTTTACCTGTGTCCCTGTTTTTCCCTCTGCTTAAAATAAATATTTGCTGCAACCTCTACCCCATGCCCTGGTCTGTCTATGGAACCCTACCCATTCACTTCTAAATAAAGATTTTAAATGCCCAAAGATGTTCATGACAGCATTATGTTTAAGAGTTAAAAACTGAAAGGCGAAATCCTCCAAATACAGAAATAATTTGTTAAATTACAGCGGATTCCTGTGATGGACTATTATGCAATAGTAAAAAAATGTTTAAAAATCAATGATATGAAAAGCTAAAAAACATGGCGATAAAATTGTTTACACAGAATCATCTCAACCATATAAAGTACACTATACATATACATTAAAAAAAGAGAGAATTGGCAGAAAATGCACCAACACATTAAGAGTACTTATCTCTGGGTAACAGAATTATGGGCAATTTTTTTTCCCTCAAGTTTTAGACAGTGAATATGCATTACTTTCAAAATCAGAAAAACTTCGAAAGTATTTTAAATTACAAAAGACTTTCCTGGAGACTTCCCAAACTTGCTCCCTCCCCCAAAACACAAATTTAATTATTCCTTCCTCTGCAAGTACACATTCTCTTTGTTGTGCATATTACACACAAGTATAAAACTTATCATCCTGTATTTTAATTTATGTTTCTCAGGGAGCTGTCTGCGGACCAGATATGGTTCAGCTTTAATCCCTAGTGCCTGACCTCTGGTAGCAGCCAGGTAAATGTTTATAAAATGAAATTGCTCTTACATTGCTAGCTACGTGTAAATGACCAATAAGTGTCTTATCAATCATTTGTAAATATAAATCATTAACACATTCAACAAACATTTCCCATGTGCCTAAAATATCTCAGGTACTGTCCCAACCCCTGAACACACTACAGTGAAAAAGGTCCTTGCCCTTGTGGAACTTACATTCTAGTGTGCACAAACAAACAAACCCAGCTCACTTCAGACAGTAACAAGTTCTATAAAGACAATGTGGGATGAGGGGAATCAGGGAAGATCTGGGGAAAGAGTGCAACATCAAAGACACACTGAAAGATGGTAAGTGATAAGAGGCAAGCGGGTATAATAAAATGAGAGAACTGGACATCGAGTCTAAAGACCTACATTTCCATTCCTCCTGTCACCTAACTAGTCAGGTGATATTCTCTGAGTCTCAAGTAGGATGATAATTCCTAATTCACAAGAACGTGTAAGGATTAAAATAAGATAATTTATGTGCAAAGGGTGAGGCCAGTGCTTGACATGCAGAGTCCCATGTATTTGTTAGCTGAATCTATTTGGAGAAGACATCAAAAATAATACAACACCCAAAAGCTGGAGTACATGGATTATGACTGCGAATGACGATGCCAAAAGATACTTAATGTAAATCCTATCCCTTTGATCAGGGAATCCTGTAATAGATATGTGCTTGACAAAAATACCGCTTACACTATCCTTCTTAACTGTTTATCTGAACTCAGGATTCTACTATTGATTACAACCACTTTAAACAACAATGTGGCAAAGAGTTGACTAGCTTACCCATAAAATCAAATGCAAACACATAAATAAAAATGAGTCATGCTCCAAAAACTGTCTCTCAGCCTTTCCCTACAATCTTTATTCATAAACCTCACTGGTCTTCACTATTTTTAATCCCCTGCATATCTAGTTTATATTTCTCTAGTCCAAAAGAGGAAAGGAAATTTTCCACGGCAGATTGCAAAAGAGAGAGGTGCTTCTGGGCACATTCACTTCTTGTCCTTTTTAATTGCTGCCTATCTGAAACCTAAGAACTGGGTCTCCTGGACTTTGAGTAGGGGGTTAGAGTGTCAGATCAATAAAATGTTTCCTCTGAAGTATTTAAATCCCTAGCTAGTCCCCAAACTCTACCATATATTTAAGATAGAAAGTCTTTTGCCCTTTATATCTTCCAATCTCACGATCTTCAAACGAATGACTAAGCTGAATGGGCCTACTATAACCTACTCTTTGTCAACCTCTTAGACCAAAGAATTGTCACCTTAATATTTCTAAGTGTTATTGTCAGAAATTATTCTGACCCTCATTCTGATCACTTCCAGTATTAATAACTTGATTTGGGAAGACAGGAATAAAATAGACCACCATGACAGGGTAAGTTAACTCCATAAGAATGAGATGATTAACAGTGAAGAGGTAAAGAAAAATTTAACTCATAGGATACAAGTTTATGTTCCCATCTATTGGTTGCCAAAATCTCTAATGTCAAAGCAAGAACCCTGCTTACTTCTTAGCATACCAAAGTACAAACAGAGTCACAGCCTAGAAACTATGGGATGTCCATAAAGTCTGAAAAGCCAGATATTTTCTATTTTTACAAATTGGAGATGTCCTTTGTAACATTCTGTACATTCACCTATGTTCCCATATTCTGTGAACATCTTGTAAAGAAATGCTGTAGTGGAGAATCTGTCTTGAAAATGTTAAATATACCGTATTGTAAAAAGGACAAAACTATAGCAACTTGTATTTAAATGTTTAGTCATTCATGTAATAAGCACCTACTAAGTGTCAAGTGCTCATGAACTTCTAGACACTGGTTCAGTTGGTAGCACTGGCCATTTAATTCGTTGCACTGAATTACTAAAGATAGGGAGTTACATTTTTTCTCTTGAATTTGATCTTGCCTTTGAAATAAGTTTGAACACTTGAAGAATGAAGATATTTGGCTGTACAACAGTCTTAACCACCCAATATCAGTACACAAAGTTTCCTTCCCTCTGTGTACATTTATTCTATGATCACTTCAAATGATATAAAGGCTGTTTGGTACCCATTTCTGTTCCTCTCCTCTGAAGACTGCCAACAAGGATTCATATCATATAGTCATTATTTTTGAGAATTATATAATAGTGCTTCTGGGGAAAGAAAAGTGGTGTTGATTCTAAGATGCTAATTTATTGTATTATTTTAATTCACTAGTACTTTTCCACATCAAGTTAAGTCAAAATATTACAATGGTTTCACATTAAGTTTACATGCCTAGCACCTGTAATGAACACTGAAGGATATGAAAACTAAATGTAAAAGAACTGAAGCAAAACAGAACCCCCAGAGAACAAGCCATGTACAAGGTATAAGGACCAGTTGCGGAAAATTCCTTGTAAGGCTGGCTACTACTGCAAGCACAGCAATCTCCCCAGGAAAGCACCTTTGAAGCTGTGGCTATATGATATTCCTCAACTCTCAAAATCCAAACTTGGGCCTCTATACTGAATTCTATCTCTGACAAACATGCTGGCCTCTACAGAGTCAGGCACGGTCTTCAGGGAAGTGGTGATAAGGAACTTCAAATCAGAGCCTTTGGAGCTCCAGAACTACCAAAATCTCACATTTGCATTGGTGAGTCAGCTATGGCAGAAGCAGGTAGTTACAAATATACACCATCCTTGTGACTAACTCTATACTCCCTAACTTTCAGAGCACTATGACTGGCTTTCTAGGACAGGCAGTCACCATACCATACAAAGAGCCTTTCATTGCTCTTCCATCCCTGCTGGACACATCTTTCTAGGCCTTCTCCACTTCCAGATGTCATCAACTAGCATTTAATCCTGGACTACTAGCTGTCAACAAATATTTCCTCTATTAAAATTGAACTGTCTCTAATTACTGGTGGTTAGGCAGGCATTTAAGAGTCATAACAGTATCTAATTTTTTGAACATTTTGTATACATTCTCAAAGCAAACCCAGAAGATAGGCTCTCTCTCTCTCTCTCTCCATTTTTGCAGACTTCTTGGAAAAAGAAACATGGAATAAATGACTTGACTCCAATCACCGGTGACAGAGATGAGGCTTCAACCAGTGTCTTCCTCGTTCCAAGCTTCATGGGCTGTCCACTACTCTATACTCCCCCCCTCCATTCCTTTCCTCAGTAAAATCCACATGGCTGCATCAGATTTTTCATATTGTAGTAACGAAGCCATAATCTTTTGACACTTGCAGATCAAAACACTCCAAAATCCACCTGAGCAATGACACCTTCCAAATGGACGAGCATTACACCTTGTGCAGCCCTTGAAAGATAGCAAAATAGGCCAACCAGTGGAGAAAGCTATTTAAGCAGAAATTTGTGTCTTAGAGGATATCTAAACACATTACATTTCTGAGAGCATATTTTTATATCAACTTGCTGCAAGATTATGAAGCGTTTAAAGCTAAGTACTTTTCAACATGCAATTTTAAAGTAAACAGTTTATATTAGATAAATGTTTTCAGTAGCATAGAAAACTTTCTAATATTTCCTAACCAATATCTCTTTTAAATAGAATATAGATGATGTGGCTTTGCTGGCATACATATTAACCACGCTACAATAAGTTCTGAAACAGTTTGTAGAGTTGGGTGGACTTTAAGTGGTTTTGCATTGGAGCAGTAGTTAAGAAACCAACTACAGAAGAGTCTCTAGTTTTACATCTAGGTCATAGTATCCTTATTCAAAAGCAAGCATAAACTAGACAATTTATATTACTTCCTGAAAAGATGGTTCCAAAAGAAGGAGCCTAGGCTGGTTGAAAACACTGATGTTTCTTCAAAATTTATTATGAATAGGCATATTTATTTTTCAAAATAATTTATATTCCCATGAATTCATGTAAGGAATTTCTTTCTCTGTTATAGATAACCCACCAGCACAATCAACATTAAATTATATTTAAGCAGACTTATGCCAGAAAATATAAAATCTATACAGTGGCTTTCAATTTGGGGTAGGAAAAGAGGGGCAGGATAAAGGCAGAAGTGCAGAGAGAAAGCAGAACATAATTTGAATTTTTTTCCAAAAATATAAATTCAAAAATACATAGATAAGTAAATAAATAAACAGGGGAAAATACTGACTACTGATGAATCTAGTATACGTATGGCACTATATTTTTTTCCTCTGTTCCTCTCAATAAAATATATTTTAATAACACAATCTCCAGGGTATATCATAAGATCAAGTACAGATGCCGCCCAGTCTCCTGCTTCTACACTGCACTGTTAACTGATGTCCACTGGCTCTGGAAGCAGATCTCCTGGGTTCAAATCCCAACTGCCAGTTACTGGCTGTGTAGGATAATGAGGGTAATAATAGTCCTCTACCTTAAAGGAGTTCCAATAAGAAACTACATGTAAAGTGCTTAGCAAAGGGCCCGGGTCATAGGTAAATGGTGGATTATCACGTTGTTACAGTAACCAGGGGGTACCTTCAGACAGAAAAAAAAAAAAGACTAAATAACATTACATAGAAGTTTGGGGTTTTTCAGATCGCATGGGATGAAAAAGCAGTAATCCATACTAAGATAAGATCACGCAGAGCCTCTGGCCACCATTATAATAACAATAATCATAACTCAACATTTATATGGTACTTTACTATGGGCCAAGTACTGTGCTAAGCACTTTACATGCAGTTTCTTATCTGAACTCCTATGAAGCAAGTAATTCTTATTATTCCCATTTTACAGATGACAAAATTGAGGGTCAACATATATACATAATTGCACAAGATTACAAACCCAGAACTGGCAGCATTGAGATGTGAACCTAGGCAATCTGCCTCCAAAGTCTGCTTCTGATAGAAACTACACACGTGAACTTGAGCAAGTCATTTCACATATTTGGACTTTGATTTTCTCTTCTGGAACATGAACAGAGTAGTGGAATAGGTGCTCTCAAAAGTCCCTTCTAAACTTCTCTGGACAACAACACTATTTAAACCGAAAATTCACTACATATAGAAAATACCTCTGTTCTAGTCCTTTTACAAACCTATGCTTCTCTGTCTTATAGAGAATGAAGCATATGTATAATACCCCAGGTGGGGTACCTCACTGCTTTAAAAAAAATTTTTTTTAATAGAAATTTATTTATTTATTTATTTTTGGCTGCGTTGGGTCTCCGTTGCTGCGCAGGCTTTCTCTAGCTGCGGCGAGCGGGGGCTACTCTTCGTTGTGGTGCGCGGGCTTTTCATTGCAGCGGCTTCTCTTGTTGCGGAGCACGGCCTCTAGGTGCGCGGGCTTCAGTAGTTGTGGGGCACGGGCTCAGTTGCTCCACGGCATGTGGGACCTTCCTGGACCAGCGCTCAAACCCATGTCCCCTGCACTGGCAGGCGGATTCTTAACCACTGTGCCACCAGGGAAGCCCCCTCACTGCTTTTGAGCTCTGTTGGTGGATGGTACATCACTAAGAGCCAGATAGAGAACCTCATGAGATAGTTCCATAAGTAAGCCCCTTTGAATGGAGCCCAAAGAGAATCTGACGTAAATGAAGTCTACCTGACAGCACTAGAGCTACAATGAAGTTAAGGACACACATCAACAAAACTAGCCAAAGCGCTATTACCTAAGTTATGCCATTCTTTCTCTCGGGACCTCAGTTTCCTTATTTATAGAAATGAGGTGGCTTTTAGATACAAGTAATCCCTAAGGAAGCAGCCACCCCAACCCAGAGAAACCAATCAACTTTGTTAGGACTAAGGGAAGGGCATAAGAAAGCACGTGCAGTTTGAAAAATCACATTCAAATGCAGTTATTGCTTTCACAATATAAACCACAGAAGTAAAGCTCCAAAAATTCTATTGTGTGGGTTGGCAAAAGAGAGTGAAGCAGCACTGCTGGGGGTGGGTAATGGATTTTTTAAAAATATTATGTTACATTAGAGTAGATCACTACTACTGTTGAAAGCCCCTTTTAGCTCAAAGAGTCTGAAATTAAAAAATTAATGATACATTAGAGTAGATCACTACTACTGCTGAAAGCCCCTTTTAGCTCAAAGAGTCTGAAATAAAAAAATTAAGTTGGTATTCTATGAAATACAGTCCTAGATTTAAAGAGAACAATCTTATTTGTCAAAATAATTTTTTAAAAAGTCATTAAGAGCTACTTAAGTTATTTTCCCTTTGTAGAAAAATGATTTAAATAAATATATAAACATGTAAAATTCTGCACACAAGACTCAAGTTGTTTTTGTTTTTTGAAACTTAATATGCTTATCAACACAAACCAAGTCTGATAATTTTCCAAGCCAAAACACAGCCAGGTTACTCCTACTCTGGTTCTAATATTGCTTCAAAATCCTGAAGCTCTATTTTAGGTAAGAAAAAGAAATGAGACATAAAGTCCATGTAATTCCTCCTGAGGCCAAATTTATAAAGCTCAATTTTCAATCAAATCTCTCCTCCTACAAATCTTTTGGCCATCTTTCCCTACTCAATAGCACTACCAGGGATGAAAAAACAAGAATCCAAACTCAATCCAGTCCATCTGGCTCTCATTAGCATGGCTGGTAAATGGTTTGCTGAGAAACAACTGGCAATCCCCACATTACTTGTCAATATCAGTTTGGGGTAAATTTTATGGATTTAATCTCTCCCCAGTTCCCATTTCTGGAGATAATCAGAAGCTAGTTGTATTCAGATTCTACTCTTAGAAAAAGATAATTGATGTCTACACTATCAGCTTACAGGCCCAAAACCTCCCTGTTAGATTTTAGGTTATCCTCTAAGACTGGATTTGGGTAGAGATCATCAGAATAATAAGAGGGACTATTAGAAAAAGAGGGGCTCTCCTACCAAATGCAGCCTCCCTGTCCAGCCCCCCACCACACACACACACACACACACACACAGAAATTCCAGAAAGCAGAGTCCTCCTTTTCTCTAGGGATCTAATCCCAGCGTGCAGTCTCTTCATTTTATTAAAACAAACTTTAGAATAATGGGGAGAAATATACCTTAATATTAAACTCTTCCATTCCTGAAGGGCCCCTGTAAAAATGTGTTAAGACTGTCTCATTAAAAACTCTCAGACACATAATTTATGAGTTTCAAGAACCCCCTTGAACTGTTGAGGTTAAAAATCCTTGCTCTAGTTTAGAGAATCATGTGCTTCTTAATAACCCTATCTCCTCCTTCATGGATGGGAGCCATGCCAAACATCACATCTGAAATGTAAACAGCAATAAAAATGAAGTCTCCAATTGCACCTGATGCTTTAAACTAACTCTGTCAAATGTCGGTTCTGCCATTTTTCAGCAATGCTCAAAGGATTTCTGTTTCATTTCCTGGGATCCAAAGATCCAAACTGGGTCTTATCCGAAGCCCTCCTCTCTCCTTCCTTCTTTTCTTTTTCAACTGAGCCTGGAAGCATGGCCAAATCAATTTGTAAGTGAAGGGTGAGTGTTTACCTGAGAACAAAGCCCTCCAGTGAACACTCCCCCTCACCACCTCTTTCCAACTCAAGATGTCCAGGACACTGCCAACCAATGTGGTCATACACTGGATCAGAAAGCGAGAACAGAATAAGGACACTCCATTCAACCTTTTTGTCTGGGGCACTTCCTGGGTTTTTCATTGGCATTTAACACCAAGACACAAGGCTCATTTTTCATTAAAGTTGCAAGACTTTCACTTTGCCCAGTTTCAGATGGTGTAATTGATCTGCATTGTCTTCTTAAATAACCCAACTGAAGGACACTGCAGCTTTAAATATTTCAGCGCTAGCTAGTAAATAGTCTCCATTGCAATATGGCTCTGAAGGTCGCGTCCTATTGTCTCTTTCCTCTGGAAAAAACAATTTCTAAGTCCTTCTTCTAGGTAACATAGGAAGGGTTACCCCTAGAATTCCCAATCTTCCATCCTGGTCCCTGATAGAGTTCCAGTGTTTATTGGAATCTCACACTCATAATTTTCCCGGCAGGGGCAATATGCCGATTGCTATTAATGATGCCAGCACCTTCGCGAGACATAAACACATGTGTTCACATTAGTTTAATTGAGCGTACGCAAGTGTCTGAAATAGCAACGCTCAAAGGCTGTTAATAACCCCTTTAAGAGTGGGGCCAGAGTGGTTTGGGAGTGGACGGCTTTCAGGAGGCACCCTGAGCCCGGGATTGCATAACGTGAAATGTGTAGCTACTTAAAACGACAGGAATCTCAGCCTACCCATCCTGGGACTATGCCGGCACCCTGCCATACACTTGCAGCTTTTCTTGTCGAAGAAGGTCAAAAGATGAGGCACAAGCACGATGAAGGAAAAAATAAGCTAAAAGAAAAAGGCTCTTTTCTATCTTGTCAGGGTGCATATATACGATTCCTCCAGCAGTCACAGTGTTCCCCCACCCTTGTCCCCGGTCGTGGAACAGCCCCAGTGAACTGAAGGCTTTGAAAAAGGGCAGGGCAGCTGGACATCGCTGCCTTTTTTAAAGAACAAAAATCAACGGCCTATTAAATGGCAGGGAAGACAAGGCAAAGGGAGCAGAGAAGGAAGGCGTGTGCAGGTGCACTGGAGCATTACCTGAAATGGCAACAGATTGTTACCATTGTCCGTCCGGAAAGCGTTATCCTCCATCCAGGACTTGGAGGTGAGCGGGGCCGCGCGGGGGAACTTGGGCGGCGCGATCACGTTGCTGGAGAAGGGCTTTTTGAGCGGCGAGATGGGGTTGAGCGGTGAAGGTACCCCGACGCCCACGCCCACGCCCACGCCGACAGCCCGGCGAGGGTCCCGGCCCGCCTGCAGGCCGCCCCACGGGTTGGACGGCGCGCTCCAGGCCGCGTTCACGCTCTGGTGAGTGTTCCAGCTGGACGACGCGGACGAGGCGGCGGCCGCGGCGGCTGCGGCGGCCGCGGCAGCCGAGGACGAGGACGGCTTGCTAGTCATGATGGGCTGGTGACCGTACGCCGCGGCGGCGCCCCTCTGCGCATAGGGCGCCTGGCTGGGGCTGGCGGGCGACCGGCGCTGCTGAGAGGGCTGCGCCTGCGGGGGCTGCGCGGGCTGCGCGGGCTGCGGTGCGGGCGGCGGCGGCTGCTGGTGGTGCTGGGTCTGCGCCAGGCTGATCTGCGGGGAGAAGGTGCCTCCGAAGACCGGGTTGACGTGGTGAGGGAAGTTCTGGAAGAGCATGGTCCCGTTGACTGGCGTGATCCCCTGGAAGAAGCTGTCCTCTACCGCGTTCGTGGTGCCCGTGGACCAGGTGCTGCCGAAGGACGGCGACAGCGACGCGCCCGGCGCCGAGGGCTCCTGCGGCGGTGGCGGCTGCTGAGGGGGTTGGTGGAAACCCAAGCCCGGCAGGAGCGGCGATTCCATCTGCATCTTGTCGGGGCCGTTGGGGGCCGGCGGGGCCGCGGCGGGGCTGAGGGCCGGCACTGCGCTGCTGTCCTCCGGCTTGGGGGTCTCTGAGGACAGGGGTGTGGACGGGGCTTCGGCTGTGCCGGGCTCGGGCTGGGGCTGCTGCTGCTGCTGCTGCCGCTGCTGCTGGGTCTGGGGCTGGGTTTTGCTTTTGTCCATCAGTAAATCATCCTGCATGGTTTGCGCAGCTGAAACGGGAAAAAAGAGAGACGCGTTATTGTCAATGTGTTCGTTAATGCCCCTTGCTGAAGCGGGCGGGTGTTTTACTTGCGAAAATCCAGTGCCACCGCTATTAACCAATTGCAATGCAAATCCATAATCTCCCATTTAGAAGAACAGGTCGGGCTGGGGGAGCGGGGGGTGGGGGGTGCGGGGGGGGGGGAAGCTCATGCAAGGTCTCTAAAAATACTCTGAGAGCGTCTTCACCCTTTCTGATGTCTAGGTTCCTTTTCTGTATTAGTGAGAGATGTGCTTATAAGACAGAAAGACGGCAATTTCGCCACGTCTCTTTTCCCTTCACCGGAACTCAGAGCGTTCACCCTGCAATGAGAAACCGATTCTGGTTCCTGTTTTTTCCCAAGCACCACCCCCATGTGAGAGGAGGGGGGGGGGGGGGGGGGGGGGGGGGGGGGGGGGGGGGGGGGGGGGGGAAGCTCATGCAAGGTCTCTAAAAATACTCTGAGAGCGTCTTCACCCTTTCTGATGTCTAGGTTCCTTTTCTGTATTAGTGAGAGATGTGCTTATAAGACAGAAAGACGGCAATTTCGCCACGTCTCTTTTCCCTTCACCGGAACTCAGAGCGTTCACCCTGCAATGAGAAACCGATTCTGGTTCCTGTTTTTTCCCAAGCACCACCCTCCCCTAGCTATTTGCATACGTCAATAAATACTGCTGCGTCCTTCAGCAAGGTTAAAAAGACACCGCACACGACCCTTTCTACCCCCCCACTCCGGCACTTTAAAGAAACAGAAGTCTTATCCCCCTTGATTAGCAAACTGCCTTCTTGCCTCGATAATTGTTTCATTTAGCAGCAGCGAACCACGAGGGAGGAAATCCTTGGCATTTGTTAGGAGGAGGACTCAGCTGCACAATCATTCTCTGGCCTCCCAGGAGCTGCAGCTACTCCATTTTGTTAGGAGACATTAAAACAAACAACAACAACAAGAAACACATTGTTTTTAAAGAGGTAAAAATCTACTGAAACATTTTCAAGTGCTTGCTTCTTGTTACTCTAAGGATTAGGGTTTTTCTGCTTATTCTCCAATTTTCTCGTCTCCAGTTCTGCCTCACAAGAGATTTTTTGGCATCTCAGTGGTTCAGGTCTCAACAGGAGCCTGAGAATTTCTCCGCATAGTGAAGAAATGTTCTGGTTGGATTTAAGGTCAGAGAGAGAGAGACGCGGAGGGAGGGAGGAGGGAGGGACGGAGGGAGGGGGCGGGGGACTGTGACTATGAGATGGAGTGGGGGCGGGGCTTTTAAAAAAAAATCCCTCTGAGATTTAAGTAGAAAGTCAAGATAATTCTGGGTTGCCAGATTTTTCATTTTTGAATCCTCCTGCTACTGCCTTGGTCACAAGACTTTGGCAAATTTAGAATCCATTCTCTTATCACTAGTATTAGCAATGAAAGATTATGGTTTGAAGACCCTGAATTACCAAATGCTAGCTAACGTGTTAAAAATAGCATAGTACAAAGTCCCCAATTCTCATACATTGTAATTATAGTGCATTGCCATCACTGCTTCATTTAGCCATATAAGGAGAGTATGGTATTTTCCATTTCGCACAGAAGGGCTATATTCACCTCTGCCATACAGCATGTTTTATCATTCAAGGATGAAAATAGTCATCGCTCAAAACCAGGAGATTTCCATACACATAGTTATCACTGAGTTAGCTTGTCCCTTAGAGCACATTAATTGTTTTAAATATATGAATATTACAGTGCTAAGACCCTGAAAACAAGTATTTTGAAGTGTTCAAGGAGCATATGACCAAATATACAATTATTTTTAGATGATGATTCACTATAATTGCAACAAAGTTATTAATATGTTTAATGCAGTTAATTAACTCAGATACTTGGAAAAGCATCTTTCTCAGGACACTTGTAAAGGGCATTCAGATACACACAGAAGTTCTGTCTTTGGACATTCTCACGATAATAAATGTTGTAAGATAAATGTGTTGGAAAATGTCTATGCTTCCCCTTCTCAACTATTAAGCAAAATATGTCAGACTAAGAAATGGGATTAAAAGTAGTTCTACTGTTTTATTAAAGAGTATCTTTAAAATGGTTAATCTTTCATTTCAAAGTTTCATACATAGACAAAATAGTGGGCTCGAGGAAAAGCTTCACAGCCACCTTATTCTCCTTTCTACTCCTCCCTCCCTGACCCCCACCCTAAAAAAACCCAACCCAATATAATACACATCACAAATTGCCAGCTACTACCAATAAAACCTACTTAAGATTGACTTTGTGTTCCTTAGTTCCCTTCGTCTAAAATAATGGCTTTGATCAGTACTGTAAAATATGACAAAGAGGCAAGCAGAGCTTGGATTCACAACAGCACAAAGTTCTATTGCTGCCAAAGGAAATGGACACAGAAAGACATTTTCATACTTGGTTTAAGCAGTGCTGCAGTAAACCATTATAATCTGGGATTTGAGTCTCTTCCAGTGTGCTAGAATTGTCTTTACAACAGCCATACCATCATGGCTGAAATATGCATTTGATTATAATCTTAAGATCACTCAGCTCTTCCAATGCTTGTATCAATGCTTTCTGTTAATGCCTTCAGTTTAAACTATATATCTGTGGTGGAAAAATTAATGCTGTACTATAGCAAAAACGCCAAAAAGTAAGGTAGACTCAGAATATTTGAAGGCTATAAGTAATATAAATATATTTATTAAATTAAAAAATTTTTATCATACCAGGAACACCCATTTCTCTTTTCAACATTTCTTAAAGACATAAATTTCACTGCCTGCATAAATTCACTCTGTCAAGGTCAAGACCCATCTTTAATAAATAAGACCCTTTTAAACAAAAGATAAGCAATAGATGAAAATAACACTTACAAAGTTAATATGCAATGTCAGTAACTGCTTGTACAGTCTGTTCCTTTGGGTGGGTTTTTTGTTTGTTGGGGTTTTTTTCTTTTTTCTTATTTACAGCAGAGTCCGAGAAATAGATACCTCCTTCCCCTCCCCCCACCCCACACACAATAGATCTTCCTTTACATGCAATCACCCAATCTCAAGTAACAAATTCTTAGCAGCAGTTACCTTTGAGGGTCCAGTTTTTAAGGATCGATAAAATTAAAAAGTGTACAGTATTTATTTTCTTCTTTCAGGTTGATTATGTGACCGCTCTGGCAAGAGCACTTTGACAACTGTAAGAAGAGAGGGCATGCGCACACAGGGAACTGTGGGGGCTGAAGTCCTTAGCTAGGTCCGCTGCCCGACTGGAGAATGTTCCGCTAGGAAAGGAGGAAGCCTCCAAAATACTGATTCCACGGGAAAGAGGTTGTGCCGATTACATTGTATCTTCCTAACCAATCTAAATCACGAGTTGTTAAGATGAACACGGGGGAAAATAAACCGGTTTGTCAACTGATTTAGGAGACCAGGTTAAAAGAGAAACTGGATTCTAGGACTCAAAATAAAGAAACCCAGCGGAGCTACCTTAAATGGTATTAGAATGGTAATCACTGGGTAGCCAGCAATAGGAACCCTACCACAGCAAAAGAGATGGGGTGGGGAGGAATAAGGAAGGGAGGAGGTGGACTACTAGGGAAAGATACTTAAAATCTGACCATACTTAAAAGACACATGCTTAATATTATAAAATGAAAAGTACCTTAATATTAAATATGATATAAACCTTGGAGGTCAGGTTAAAAATAGGTTTCAGTCACAAATTTTTGACATCTTATCTATCCACCAAGATTTCTTTGTATTTGAAATGAAGGCACAAATCAATTACTTCAAGATTCTATTTCATATGCTCGAAATCAACTCACCTCCTTATTTTACTTGTCAAAATGAAAGTTTACCTTGCATTATTCATACAATGATCAATCAAATAAAATTCAACTCTTTTAAGCTAAAATAGTGTTTGGTTAAACATTAAAAAAATATTTGACATGTTTAGAGTTTCACTGTATAGGGCAGTGACTTCTTTATTCAAGACAGAAAGTAGATACAGTTTCTATCTAAAATTTTTTTTTCCGGTGTACATTTTTCCTATCTTAACCTCATAACTCCAAGGCTGGAATCTCATAACATCTTATCAACTGGTATTATCTAGCTTCTGAGAGCAATAGTTCAATTACCAGTTTGCTCACATAGGCAGAAGATATTATTTCTTGTGGGATTTGTTTCAGTGCCATTCACCCAAGAGGTTCAGAGTAAATGTCAGTTGATGATTATGCTGATTGGACTTAGAACTAAAAATGTTAAGCACCATTTAAAACTGTCTTATTTCTCTATTTCCCCTCTTCACCAATTACAACTAAAGTAGTATTACCAGAGACTACCAATTTGCAGCAGTTAGTAGTCTTTGTTTCTAGTTATTTCTAAGGAAAAAAACAAAACTAACCATTTAAGAGGAAAAAATCATTTTGAATGAATCTGCCAAAAGCTCTTTTTAAAAGAACTAAATAAATTATCTTCTTATTCCTACCGTGAACTTAGCGTATATTCCCCCCCTTTTTTTTTCTTCCTCTACCTTCCTAAAGAAAGCTTTACCTCTGCCAACGTGCTATACTAACCATATTCATTACAGAGTCTGTAAAGATCAACTCATGGCTAATTCTTATTCCTGAATACTTCCCTAACCTACCAAACTTGTACATTTTCAAGTACTTCAATTAAGTTAAAAAACAGTTCCCTCATAAAACCCTTATAAAGACTTGTTTTAAGAAATAAATTTTTAAAAATTATTTGAAATTAATATGTCAAGACTTTATTGGTAAAGTAGAAGTTCTTAAGTTATGCAGGTGTGCTTGAAAATGGTTTACCTGGGCATTTATCAATCCACCTGACGCCAAGTACAGGTCTACTAATAATTCTCACAATGAAGAAAAATAAACTTTGGCCTCTGACCCTTTGATAAATGACAATAATTAGCACAGCCCATACTTAACATAATTTTATTGTATTTGAAAATGAACTATCTCTGCTCCTCCGCTCCTAAAATGAGCAGTCAAATTTAAAAGAAAATGACTCATATATACAAAGGTGTAAGTAAATACCAAGCAAACAATAAATTATAGGAGGACCCCTAACAAAGACAAAGAACTTCTCTACAGAAATCTTGTTTTTTATTTAACCAAAAAGGAAGCATTTTCTGAAATTTTGTCTTTAGGTCACAAAGCTTAACCATAGACCCCTTTTGAATAGTCATGGAAGGCTGTAAAAATAGAGATTGCACTTGCAAAGTTAATTCATTGAGATATACATGGGTCAAATACATTTTTCTAGGCTTCCTTCTTTCCTTTCTTTCCCTGCTTACATCTCCAGCACAATGCTTATGAGTCCCGGGTAGTTGGTGGTTGCTCCATGTACCCTTGCTGATAAGTGAATAAATGGATAAATGAATGGATGGATGAAGCATAGTTTTTGATTATCTAAAACAGCCAAGGTTTGGGACTTCCCTGGCAGCCCAGTGGTTGGGACTCAGTGCTTCCACTGCAGGGGCGAGGGTTTGATCCCTGGTCAGGGAACTAAGATCCCACATGCTGCGCAGAGTGGCCAGAATAAATAAATAAATAAAGTTCATTTAAAAAATAAAAATAAATAAAACAGCCAAGGTTTGAGTAAGTATTAAATTATCCTCCATTTACAAGAGCAATTACTTTTTCATCAGCTGCAAGAATGGGAAGTGTTATAAAACAGAGCACAATTCTGGACCTTTATGATGCTCAGCAGTATGCAGATCATTGGATTATCATCATGAAATAACATTCATTAAGTACTAAGTGAACAGGAACTTTGTTCCATCTAAGAGTTTACAATCTAATAAAGACACACACCCTACCCCTCCACAAAAACTGCTTCATTAAGTTCACAATAGCCATTCAGAGCTAAGTCCAAAGGATGTTTTGTTAGTCTTATCTTGCTTGACCTTGCAGCAACACTGACATAACTGACCACACTTTCTAGATATACCTTCTTCCCTTGGCTTCCTTCATGCTGTCCTTTCTTGGTTTTCTTACATTTGGAGTTTTACTCGCTTGCCCACATGTGCACACACACGCTCTCTCTCTGTCTTCTTTGCTAACTGACTTTAAATATTGATTTCCTCAGGGCTCTGTCCTAGGCCCTCTTCTCATCTCACTTCATTTGAATGGCTTTCCCAACTAAAAGGAAAGGACCAGGCCTATCTTTATTGACAGCTATATTCCCAACATCTATCACTGTGCCTAGCACATAATAAATAGGTATTCAGGAAATATTTGTTGAATTAAATTTACATTTGTATGCAAAGGGCAAGGATGCCAACACACTCTAGGTGGCAAAAAATAAATAAACCTAGAGGGACTTACACCACCAGATATCAAGATCTATTATAAAGCTATAATAATTAGATTGTGTGGTTATTGGCACAGGATAAGCAAATAGACAAATGGACCAAAAAGTCCAGACACAGATCCACATATGTATGTATAGTTGTTAAGAAACTGTGGACCAAAACCACCCACCTTGGCCAGGCACGATGATAACCGCTTGCCTGAGTTGTCTCACGACAAGAGGTCCCGATAAGGAACATGGTGCTGCCTCTAAAAACTAACCGGGAGAATTCGGGAGGGGCTAAAAGAGGGAGGAGACGACCCACCTCCCAGACTCCTTCACGCTGGAATCCATCTTGGCTGAGATGCACGTGCCACCAGGAAGGGCCCTGAGTCAAACTGTGGGCCAGAGATGATTGGCCAGAGACAACCCAGAAACTAACCCCATTACCATAAAACCTAAGACTGTGAGCCACGTGGCAGAGCAGTTCTCCTAGGCTGCCTTACCCTGCTGCTCTCCGCCTGGGTTGCCCTTTCCAATAAAGTGCCTTGCTTTGTCAGCGCATGTGTTTCCTTGGACAATTCATTTCTGAGCGTTAGACAAGAGCCCACTTTCAGGACCTGGAAGGGATCCCCCTTCCTGTAACATGGTGACCAGATTTAGGAAAACAGTAACATTGCAGTAGTGAAAGGATGGTCTTTTCAATAAAGGATATTGGAGTCAACTGAATATCCATATGGCAAAAAAGAGACCTTCACCCTTATCACACCATACACAAAAATCAATTCCAGATGGATTGTGAGTCTAAATGTAAAAGGTAAACAATAAAGCCTTTAAAAGAATATTTTCATGACATTAGAGCAGGCAACAATTTCTTCAACAGGTCACAAAAGCAATAACTATAAAGGAAAAATTTAATAAATTAAACTAAGTAAATGAAGAACATCTGTTTACCGAAAGTCAGAGTGAAAAATCACAGAATGGGAGAAATATATGCTATATATATTTCTTTTTCAACAAAAGACTTGTAAGTCAAATATATAAAGGACCCTTACAAATTAATAACAGTGAACATCCCAAATAAAAATGGGCAAGAGACTCTAACGAAAGATATTCAAATGGCCAAAAAGCACATGAAAAGGTGCTCTACATCACTAATAATCAAAGAAATACAAAATACAACCAGAATGGCTAAAATTGGAAAAGGCAGACAATACCACACATTCACAGGATGTGGGGTAACTCATTCTCAGACACTGCTGATGGAAGTATAATTTAGTATAACTATACAACCACATTGCAAAACTATTTAGTAGTATCTATTAAAGCAAACATTCACACACCTTATGACCCAGCAATACTGCATCTAGATATATACCCAATAAAGATGCAAACATATGTTCACCAAAAGACATGTTCAAAACATTATTGATAATAGCCCAAACTTGGAAACAACCCAAATATCCATCTACAATAGACTGAATAAGTAAATCTGTGATAGAATCATATAATGGAATATCATAAGGCAAAAACAATGAATAGACACCAACTCTATAAAACAACCTAGATGAACTGCATGAATACAGTGCTGAGTGAAAGAAGCCTGACACCTAAGAATATATAATATATGATTCACTTTATATAAAGTTCTAATAAAACTAATTTATGGGCTAGAAGGCAGCATGCTGGTAACTTCTGCAGAGCAATAATGATTGATAGGGGATATAAAAGGGGGCTGCAGGGGACAGGAATAAAGACGCAGATGTAGAGAATGGGCTTGAGGAATTGGATGTAAAATAGATAGCCAGTGGGAAGCAGCCGCACAGCACAGGGAGATCAGCTCTGTGCTTTGTGTCCACCTAGAGGGGTGGGATAGGGAGAGTGGGAGGGAGGGAGACGCAAGAGGGAGGAGATATGGGGATATATGTATATGTATAGCTGATTCACTTTGTTATAAAGCAGAAACTAACACACTATTGTAAAGCAATTATACTCCAATAAAGATGTTAAAAAGGGGGGGGGGCGCTGCAGGGATGCTGGTGATACACTTTTTTTTTTTTTCTTTTTTCTAATTTGGCTGCACCGGGTCTTAAATTGTGGCATGAAGGTTCTTAGTTGTGGCACGCGGGATCTAGTTCCCCGATCAAGGATCGAACCCGGGCCCCCTGCGTTGGGAGTGCAGAGTCTTAACCGCTGGACCACCAGGGAAGTCCCTACTCTGTTTCTTGAACTGGACACTGTTACACAAGTGTATTTACTTTAAAAATTCAGAAAACGGACATGATTTTTGCACTTTTCTACATTTTTGTTATACTTTCTTTAAATTTATAAAACATATACATGTATTTGTAAAGGTTAACTATCTTCTCTAAAGTAAAGAGGAAAAAATAGCACAATCTGGCCAAATAGGGAGGGGAGCCTTAAGTCTGGGTCATCTAAGCTAGAGAAATAAACTGGGGAGTTCCTATGTGCCAGACTTGTATCAGAGGCACTAAGTGCAAAGATGAAAAAAAGCCTAAATCCCTTGACTTCAAAGACCTCACAGCCTAAGGAAGGAAAAATCATTATGGTCAACTATGGTAAATTAGATATCCCCTAAGTAATCTAGAAAGCTTTTAAGATCTTAAAGCTTTTAAGATCTAGAAAGCTTTTAAGATCTTAAAGCCTAAGGCAATTTACTAGCAGGAAGTCCACCTCCTCTGAGTAAGGACCTGTTAAGCAATTCTAGATCAGACTGTTTGAGAACGGAACAAAAGAAAGGGAGCAAAAGGGGAGCCAGGTGAGTCAGGTATGGTTTGGTGGGCACTCTGAAGAGCACCTGGGGTTCTTTATGTTTCTTGCTTCTCTGTCCATTAGTTTTTATTTCATTCAGCAATTTTATGAAAAACCTCCTAGCCACAAAGTAGAAATTCCAAAACTTCACCTGCTTTTTTACTGACCTTGTCTCTAACCTCTAAGAGAAAACAGGATATTAGTAATTTCCTCAATTTCTCAGCTGCCCACCCTCTCTTTACAAACTTATCTACATCCCCACGCATACTTGCTTTCCTCCTACCTCAGAGGAAGCTGAGTTCCCCTACAAGTCCACACTAATCCCTCCATCTTTAGTCTAGAGTTCATTCCATCTAGTTTCCTTGAGACCTAGTTCATTAGTTAATTATGTCCAACTTTCTCCTTCCCATTCCAGCCTGGCCATTTGAAAGAAACCGCTAAATCCAAGCTTTACTTCTTTCTCCCTTCCAGTTGACTCCACAAACTTACTGCATCTGGCTTCTGCCTCTACAATCCTGCCAAAATTGCTCTTGCTACTGATCTTACTCAAATCACCAATGACCAACTGACACCTTTTCAATTCTTATTTTATTTGCCATTTATCCTTCATAAAACACTTGCATTAGGCAGAATTCTAAGATGGCCTCCCAAGATTCCAAGCTAGAAGGAAAACAGGGACCTTAGTCCTACAAAGGCAATTCTGCCAACAATAAGAATGAACCTGAAAGTGGATTGGACACCCTAAACAGAGAACCCACAGTCATGCTGACTACAGAACCGTAAGTTAGTAAATGAGTGGGTTTTTTTTTTTTTTTAAGCCATTAAGCTTGTGGTAATTTGTTACAGATCAGGAGAAAACTAACACAACAGTACTCCATTGTTTTTGAAGGCACTGCTCTCCTGGTTCTTCACTTCTGAAGTTTCTTCTCCAGTCTCTTGGTCACTAAATACAGCTTCCCCCTGGGAAGCAAAGACTTCAGAGAAGCAAACCCTACCTAGCTAATGTTTTAAGTTGTTCTTCAAATCTCCTGACAGTTTCACCATTTCACTTTAAATGCTGTTCACAGGTTGCCCTCATTAAATTGGAATCAACAGGAACCTCTCAAGGAGCTGCCTTAGAAGTATCACCAGCTTCCACAATTTCAACTTCCAACCGGAAAGTTTTAGCTACAGCTTTGAGCATTTTCCTAAGAGCATTCCAACTGCCTGCTGGACATTTCCATGTTCAAGTTTTACCGTGTCACTCATCATTCTCTATGGGACAAGAGCAAACATTTACCCTAGTATTTAGGGTTCTCTCCTTCTAATCCCAACCTATATTCTCAGATAGCATTGATCCCACTTCTCCAGGCAAATTGGTCTACTTGTGGTCCTGAACCTTGCTAATGTTACCGATCCCATATGGCATACCCTCCTCATCCTTTCTACTTATCCTAATCGCTCCTTTCTTCAGGGCCCAGTTCAAACACCAGTTCCTAAAAACAGCATCTATCTGTACCACACATTTATAGCTTTGCATTTCTATTTACCTTTTCTGGTATAAGTATGTTAATTCCCCAGCTAGAACTCTAAGCTTCTTGAGGGAAGGCACTGGAACTTTGCCTTTGTTCTTCCTCAAAGTCAGGTAGAGTATCCTGCAGGGAGCCTAGTAATTAGAGCCAACATTTATTGCGCATATACTGTGTGCCAAGTGCTTTCTACTTATTAGTTCATTTAATCCATGTAATAAACCTATGAGGTAAGTACTGTTATTGTCCCTAATTCGAGATAACAAAATGGAAACGTAGAAAGGTGATTTACCTGGCCATACAAGCAGGTCCTCTTGTCCTACTTGATCTAAACAGCCTAGCAGATAGCTTGGGCTTCAGAGGTGTGAAAAGAGGGCAAATTACGGTTCAGCAAATTTTCTTTCTCCCCTTGACACAAAGCTTTTATACAATGACCTTTGCCTGAAAACCAAAGATAAATTCTAACCAAAGGATTCCAAATTCCACCTATGGGGAAGACCCAGTCCCACTCCAGGGTGTTCTAAAAACAACATGATTGTTTCCAAGAGGATGAATCATCCAAAGAACTGATTTTAGTCTTATATCTAGAGAGCAAGGCTGGTCCAAGCCTGAAAATGATGGAGAAAATCTTTCCTGGCCACAATCTCTACAGAGGTACACAATAGGTGTTGTACGAGTTAACGAGTCACCAGGATCATCAGAACCAAAGGGAAGGGCAATGGTCAGAATGTCTACCCAAGTCACTCTTGGATCCTGGTATTTGAAATCAGGTAGTGTTTGTGTGATATCGGTGCTTTACATTCACAGAGGGGATTAGACGTTACCAAACTCCTTCAACTTATTATCTCACTTGATATTAACAGCCCTGTGCAGTGGAAAGACAGCACAGACAGGGCCCTTGCGTTTCCTTCTGCAGTGCACCAGAAGGCTGGCCAAGGAGGCTAGTAGAGACTGAAATCTACATGCTCTGGTCACCAAGCTCATGAACCTTCGTGGCAGAGCTGCTTCTGCCTGGAGGAAAAGGCATCTTTTCCTAATTTCCACAAAGGGACTGTATGAATAGGTGACAGCAACAAGGATGACTATAAAGCTAGAAAAATAAAGAATAAATAAAGATGTTGAAACCCAGGCTCAGAGATGTTACAAGATATAGTTAATAACTGGTGGATCCAAGATTAGAATTCAAGTCTTCCAACTTACTAGTTATAGTTTGCATGCTTTTTCAACTATACTACAAGTCTCCCATTGGTTCAGTTTAATGTAGGCTATCTCTGTCTTCTCATGTGGCAGACTGGTATCCTCAGTACTTTGCTCCAACCAGTGGAAACAAAGTCCAGAGCTTTTTGGTGTTGTTCTGTCCTGAAGCCACAGCTGTCCTCTTACTGAAGAAGCTGAGAAACAGATATGTGTGCCAACTGTACCAAAAGGGATACTTTAGATGGATCTCCTACCACTTTTGGAAAAACAAATTAGACCACCTGTCCTAATGTTATGGATCATACATCATCACAGTGGCAGAGAGTCAACATTATTAATATTATGGGAGGTGGTGTGTGGAAAGGCCATAAGGTATGAAATCCAATTATCTAAATTTAGATACTAGCATTACCACTTATTAGCTGCCTGGCCCTAGGAGATAACAATAACAAATATTCATTGAACACATACTATTTGCCATACCATGTACTTTGTTTACATGAATAATTTCACACAATCCTAAGAGGTATGTATCTTCAGTACTCCCATTTCACAGATGAAGATATTGAGGCTCTGGAAAGTTCAAGTAACTTACCCTAGGTTACACTGTTGGGAAGTGGAGAAGCCAGGTTTCAAACCCTAGCAATATGACTCTAAAACCCATGTTCTCAATTTCTTAGCCTTTGTTTCCTCTAGAATAAAATAGAGATAATAATAACAGCTGCCCTACCCAAGTAATCAGAATTATATTAGCATGTACAAGGGCATTTTCAATAAACTGTAAAGCAGTAAAGGTCAATGTATGAAATCCAAAGCTAACATTGACATGCAGATGGGTTTATCTGGAAGGTCTACACAAGTACAGATTTCCTTGTCTCCTTTCCACTTAATATTAGGAGTCAAATGAGTTGTGTTAAGACCATGCTTCTTCGAACAACAATGATCTTGCTCCCACACATTTCTTACCTCACCCCTTTCCATATCCTGTGTTCCTACTTATGGAAGCAAAATACAGTGGGACATATCCTTAAACTGCTAGAGGGTACAGATTTTATTGTTCATTAGTTTCAACATCTGTAGCTTTAGAAAATTTCTCCACCACCTGGCAATGATGATGATGATATTTATACTAACTGATCACTTATTTATGTAGGCATCTAAATAAGCATTTTACATGCCTTATCAGTTAATCCTCAAAATAATCCTAAAAGATAGAAGCTGTCATTCTTCTCATTTTTCAGATAAGGAAACCAAGGTTTAGAAAGACTAAATAATTTGCCCAAGGTGACATAACTAGTGGATGAATAAGCTCAGGTCTATTTTGACTCCAAAACTCAAGCTCTACAGCTTAACTCTTATCCCTCACATCTTGCCACACCCAGAGGACAGTGCCCACATTTTCTTTACAATCACTGCCTCCCATTGCTTTATTTTTATTTTTTTAATTAATTTATTTATTTGGTTGCACCAGTCTTAGCTGCAGCAGGCAATGCCTCCCATTGCTTTAGTAACCATATTTTTCCTACCAAAAGTCAAAACATGTGGCCTGACCATGTGAAATAATTAAACTCTAGAAAAATCCAGGACCTGTGCTTATTGGGCTTTTACCTTCCTCCCTCATACCTGATCACCTAGAACAAGCCCTATTCACATTGTTCTTGGCTTCTCTTTTGAGCTCAGGCCTGGTTCTTCTTAGTGTTAAATCCATCTCCCAAGCAGAGGCCTCCCCTAAACTCTTCACCCAAAAGCCTCAGAGCCTCGTAGAAAATGTGACCTCGACCAATCTTACCACCCTAAAAAATTCCTCTCGCAAAAGATGAAAAGAAACGGTTTTTTTCCTTTTTTCTTTTTTAATATAAGTTGTCCTTGAGACATCCCTTTGAAACATCCCACTCGTCTATCAATGGGCTTTCCCAGGGAAAGCAAGGAAAAGGAAAAGAGAAGTTTATCTGTTCTCTTAAGGGAGAGGCATTGTTTGGCCTCTCCATTCTAAAGTAGCTCTTTATTGCAGTTTGCACTGTAGGTCCTCTCAGAGAGGATAAAAAAAAAGCAGAAGACCTAAACTTCATATGCAGAAATAATCTGGAAATTCACTCATTCAACACATTTATTGAGCACCAACTATGCAGTAGGCTCCGAACATTTACTATTGCTCTCTTCCATCTAAATGCAAGATCAAGAATACTCAAAAGTAGTATACAAGAAAGAAAAGACCTTTCTACATGGGGGAAGAGGGGGAATGGTTATTGAAAAAATAAAAAGTAAGAAATATCAGATAAGTGCTGTAAAGAACAAAAAAGGTGATGTGATTGAGAGAATCTGGTAAGATATTTACATTAGGTAGTCATTAAAGGCCTCAATGATGAAGTGACACCTGAATCAAGTTCACACCTGAATTAAAAGGACCCATCCATGTGAAGACTGGTAGTGGAGGACGCAAAGGGAACAGCTAATGTGAAGATCCTAATGCAGGAGGGATAAGCCTTTAAAGCAGAAGTTGGCAAACTTTTTCTGTAAAAGAGCCACATAGTAAATGTTTTAGGCTTTGCAAGTCACACAAGGTCTCTTGTTCCATATTCTTCTTTTTGTTCCTGTTGTTGTAGTTGTTTCACAATCCTTTAAAAATGGCAGTATAAAAATAGGCCTCTAGCAAAATTTGGCCCCTCTTAGTTTTCTGACTCCTGCTTTAGAGGAACATCTAATCTATTGTAGCTAGAGTAAACAAGGAGAAAGTGGTACAAGATGAAGTCTGAGAGGTAGTCAGGAGCCATATGGTATAGTGCCTTTTAGGTTAAATTAAGATTTGGGGTTTTTTTTCTAAGTGTGATGGGAATCCCCTGGAGAGTTTTAAGCAGGGCAGTGACATGATCTGATTTATGCTTTAAAAAGGCCATCGTGGTTCTGTGTGAAGAACAGAATGTGGTGGGGATAAGAGTGGAAAGAGAAAGATAGTTGATTAGGAGGCCAGCTATTGTATCATCCAGGCAGGAGAGAACGAGGAGGGTGATGTTAGAGACAGAAAGAATTGAACAGAGGGGAACTAAACACTCTCGATGAAAGCTCTATGTATCACTGAGAAACAAAAACACAGAAGAATTCTTGAAATTTTACTTTAAAATCAAAAGAGTACTATAAAGAGCTTGACTAACAGAAAAATCTTGGTTACTCAAAATTTTAGCAATATTTTGACATGTTTGATTTATAGATATTTGACCTTCAGGAAGATCATCTTTTCCTCTCTCTGAATCATTTCCTCTAATGAAATGATTCAGTTTCTCCTCTGGTCCCTGACACTCATTATTCTCCCCATTTCATTTACATGTATTATGAAGTATACTGAGATTGTTCCTCTCATTTCAGAGTACACTGCAGTCAACCAAAAGAGCCAAACTGTTTGCTCTTTTAAAATCAGAGAAACTTCCAACTTCCCTTGGCAACTTCACCATGATGAGGAAGTTGTAAATGTAGGTGGTTCTCACTCTACCCAAACTCATTTTCTTATTCTTTCTTTGATAAAAATGAAGCTGAGTTTTTGAAAATTCATCAAGGTGTACATTTAATTTGGGCACTTTTGGGGTATATTTGGGGGAGAAAACAAAAACAAAACCAAAACCCAGACACACACACACACACAGAGGTTCCAATGATGGCAACCTTTAGAGAGTAGGCAGATTAGATAGTGTCATAGGTTAGGTTCCTTGGAGATAGATTCTGAGACCAATTTCAAGCAAGAGATTTACTGAGGCAGGACGCAACTGGCAAATACCTCTGCAATGCAATGAGGAAGACCGGGAGAGTCAAAGGGAGACACTGACCCCAAAGTGGTTGCCACTTGGCCAATACCTGTGGTAGCTGAGACAGGTCCCTCAGACTTGTCTTCAAATAAGGCAAGGAAGCTGGGTCTTTGCATCTTAAATCAGCCACTCACTGGCTGTGGGCCAGTGAGGCATAACCTGGGAGGATAACCTAAAGTGAGGCAGTTCCCTGCAACCTAAGGCAACACTCAGCAAAAACAAAGCTTTCCATCATCAGGAACTAAAATTCCCAGCAGCTGAGGGAGGAGTACATTACCCATGAAGAGAGGATCTGGATTGGGGCACCACAGTACCCACTACAGAGGGATACTCAGGTGTTCTCATATAGTCATTTTTATTGTTTAATATGAATCAAGGCAGTATTTTAACATGGGTTTATAGTATTTTTATTAAAATACTCTAGTACTTTTTAGTATACCAAACATACTAATCAGCATGGCAATTGGTATTTACCACATAATACAGTATTTTACCACTTAAAGCATTTTTATTAAAAATAAATAGAGACCATTTTCAAATGTTTAGGAACATACTCTCAAAAAATACTGCTGGAAAAGTGACTCAAGTGCCATTTCAACTGTGTACCTTTTTGCAGCTGATGATTAAACCTGAATCATTTTTGACTCTTCCTCCTCCCTTAACAAGTCCTATGGCTCCTTCCATGATAAGACTCCTCCATCTATCCTTTTCTGTCACTGCCACCAATTCTGGTCCCCACCTTCATCTCCTCAAAGTTAAAACATCTCCTGTGTCCAGTTTCATCCACGTTGTGTTGGTTTTTTTTTGGCAGGGGGGATGCTCCATTGCATGACTTGCATTAATTACTCAGAGTCATTGAAAATCTGTGCAAGGTACCAGGGAAATAATATTGAGCAAAAAAAGACAGTCCCTACATCTTTTATGAACATTAATTTCTAGTGAGTGAGAGGGACTTTAAACAGTAAACTCCATGATAATTTCATGGCAGTTGTGATAAAAATGCTATGAAAAAGTACCAGATGTTATGAAACCATACAATGTTGGGACCTGGATTAGGGGGTCAGGGAGGGGTTTTCTAGAGTAAGTAAAATGAGCCTTAAAGAACAAAAGGATAAAGTTCAAAGGAAGTATGCCCCATGCAAAGAGAATACCATGCTTCTTCTTACCGTCAATATCTGAAGAGGAGGAAGCATGGTGTATTCAAGGAACTAAAGAAGAAAGCCAGTAGCTAGCATGCTAGAGTTCAGGGTTCATTTGGGAAGCTGGAAGGAGGTGGGGAGTAAAGTATTGCAAGATAAAGTAAGTGAGGGCAATGCAAAACCATTAAAAATGGGGTTTTATGTCTGCACACCAAGGGGGGAAAGCGGCAGGGGGGGTGGGGGTGGTGGTGGGATGAATTGGGAGACTGGGATTGACATATATACACTAATATGTATAAAATGGATAACTAATAAGAACCTGCTGTATAAAAAAATAAAATAAAATTCAAAAATTCAAAAAAAAGGGGTTTTATTTTACTTTTAATGTTTCACTTTGAAATAATTTCAGAATTTAAAAAATGTTACAAAAAAGAATTTCCCTCCACTTTTCACCCACATTCTCCAAATGTTCACATTTTAAATGACCACAGTATAATTATCAAAATCAGAAAATTAACATTGATTCAGTACTATTATCTAATTTACAGACCTTATTTTACCAACTGGCCAACCAATGCCCCTTCTAAGAATCCAACCAAGAATCACACATTGCATTTAGTTGTCATGTCTCCTTAGTCTCCTTTGATATGGGACAATTCCTCAGTATTTGTCTTTCATGACCCTGACACTATTTTTTTTTTGGCCACGCGACACAGCATGCAGGATCTTAATTCCCGACCAGGGATCAAACCCACACCCCCTGCATTGGAAGCATGGAGTCTTAACCACTGGACCACCAGGGAAGTCCCCTGACCTTGACACTTTTGAAGAACACTGGCCAGCTATCTGGTAGAATGTCCCTCAATTTTGGTGTCTCTGATGTTTCCTCACGATCAAATTCAGGTCATGCATTTTTGGCAATAATACCACAGAAGTCATGTTGTGTCCTTCTTAGTGCATCATTCCCAAAGGAACATGATGTGGATATGCCCCATTGTGGTAATGATAACTTTGATCACTTGGTTAAGGTAGTGTCTGCCAGATTTCTCCACTGTAAAGCTACTATTTTTCCCTTTCTACTTAAACATCTTGGGGAAGATACTTTCTGACTATGTGAACATCCTGTTTATCAACATACTTTCACCCACTAATTTTAGCATCCATCAATGATTCTTGCCTATATCAATTATTCCTGTGGTGTTTGCAAGTGGTGATTTGCTATTTTCATCAATGCTTCTAATTAGTTGGAATGCCACTATAAGGAAGAGTTTTTCCTTCTCCCCTGATTTATTCATTTATTTTTAACAGCATAGACTCACAGATTCATATTTTATTCTACAGGTTATAATTCATTATCATTATTTATTATGTTACTCAAAATGTCCCTGATTTGGCCATTGGGGTCCCTTCAAGTTGACTCCTAGGCCCTTTTGACATGGCCCCATCATTTTTCTGGCACATCCCTACTTTCTGGCACTGCAGATGTTCCAGGTTCATGTACTTTTCCTTTCCTACTAGTCTAGGATTAGCAGTTTCTCCAAAGAGCCCTTGTTCCCTCTACTGGAGATAGCACTAGGTATACTCATTGGTTCTGGGGTATAACTGCCTTAGGCCCTCTCAGCAGATAGAGCCAAAAGCATATGTATGCACACATCTGTGTGTGTTTATCTATGTATGTATATCTATAAAATCATGAGTTTGTATCGATACTTCCAATTCCAAACATCTCAGGGTTCATTCTCGCCTTAGAAGTGTCTCTCCCTTTTAAAAATTCACTAAATATTTACTGAACACCTGCCAAGGGCCAGGCTCTGTGCAAGGCACTGCGGATACAATAGTGAACAAAACAGGTATGGTCCTGGCCTGCCCTCATGAAGCTTAGAAGGCATAATTCATGGATTATTCCCCTTTTCTCCAAATTGCTAAATTTATGCTTTCTACTGGCTCCTTCTCACCAGGATTTAAACAGGCCACAGAAGGACTTCAAGCAGGTAACATGAGCAGTTGTACATTTCTTAACAAGTCATTCTACTTGTGAATCGAAGGAAGAAAAGAGTAAACTGGAGAGGCCAATTGTCAAATCAGTTGAAGAGGGATGAAAGCAAAGGTGGGGAGACCAATTATGAGACTAGTAAGTAGTCCAAGGTAAGAGATAACAGGCAGCTGGACTGGGGTGAAGGGAGGGGGCAATGGAAAAAAATAAATGGATTTGAGAGATATTTAGGAGATAAATGGACCACACTTGGTGACTGACCGAAGGGTAGGGGGATGAGGTAAGGGAGACGGATGACTCAAGGAGGACGCCTAGGTTTCAGGGAGTGTGTGCAGATATACTGGCTCAGGTTTCCATATATTATAAATATATGACAATATGTCTCTTCCATTAAATGGTAAACAACCTGATGACAAGAACAGACTAACAATGTATTATTCATATATTTGTATCCCCAGTATTCCCACAGTGTCTGGTACATAGCTGGAGTTCAAGAACTTGTGTTGAATAAACAAATAGGTGATCCTTCTCAGACTTACCGAGTTGAGATTTCAGCTGTAGGGTGTCAGTTAGTTATAATACCTTCATAAAAGCCTAAAACTCTTTTAGTAGAGGAAAATGACTTATACTGAAAATCTATTCTCCCAAAAGACTATATCCTGGTCTTTTAGTTTATTACATACACTTTCTCTTCTATCATTAATTCATCTTACCGAAGAGGTAAAACCCAGAAGCTATAAAATAGAGGTAAACATTTGACTATAACAATGAAATTTCACTTCACTCTATCAGACTGCCAAAAATTAAGACCTATTAAGAGCCTATTCCTGGCAAGGGGTGGGGGTAAGGGGAAGCCTCTGTTTCCTCACCTCCCAAATGAGGCTACGTGGATTAGGTGAAGTGTTTTTAGACTCAAGCAGGCATTTAGTAAAGATTGACACTGCCTTTCTCTTTACATATCCATATACTCCTCCTTCGAGACCCAATTTAAACCACTCCTCCACTAGGAAGCCTGCCCAGACCCACCTTCAAACCACTCCTCCACTAGGAAGCCTGCCCAGACCACTCCAATATGCAGCAACTTCTCTTCCCTTCTCTGAGCTCCTGGGGTACCTAAAATTCTTCAGAAATTAATCATGGATAGTTCTGTGATTGCTCTTGCAATACAGCACTTTCTTCTTTACTTGTTATTTAACTATCACATATTCATACACTGTTCTCCAGTGAAGTCAGATATACCTGGATTCAAAGGTCAGCTATGCCACTTATTTGCTATAATTTCATCTCTCCAGTGTTCAAGTTCTTATCTGTGATATGAGAGACACAGCCATCTATCTGATAAGGTCATTGTTAGGGTTTGAGATAATGTGTATATAGGGCCCAGCACATGCCACATATTAGGTGTTCAATAACTAGATGCCAACAGGCACTCGTTAAGGGCAGCTGTCAGATCTTTTTCAAATGTCAATCCCCTCCCAGATACAGCACCTCACAGAGTGCCTCACACATGGCTGCTGCTTGATATTTTATTTACTTATATTCCACCTTGTCCAAAAAGGACCTAAGGCAGGTAGGTGTTCAACAAATATTTGTTGAATGATTACAGGCCACACTTTCCAGTCAGATTTTCTTCTTCTTTCTTTCTTTCCATTTTTCCATAATAAGCAGAACCACCATAATGTTATGACTTTTTTTTTTTTTTTTTTGGCCACACGGTTTGTGGGATCTCAGTTCCCGACCAGGGATTGAACCCAGGCCACGGCAGTGAAAGCCCAGAATCCTAACCACTAGACCACCAGGGAACTTCCAATATTGTGACTTTTTAAAAGCCTTTAATCATCCTTCACTTGCACCAATGATTTTTTTTAATTTAATTTAAAATTTTTAACTATGAAATACATGCTCATGGTGAAAATGAAAACATCATAAGGGAATAAAATGAAAAGTAGGCTTCTCTCCCCATATTCAGTTTCACCATCCACAGGTAATATTAAAAAAACAACAACAAAAAACATTTCCTATGTGTCTTTCTAGAAATCTCCTTACATACACATGCTAAGTTAAAAAAAATAATAATTTGGATAACACTATAGATACTATCTACTCCCTGCTTTTTTCACTTAACATATGGGTAGTATTTATTGGTTTTGGAGTTTGGCAACTATTCAACCTTCAAGTTATTAAAGATCTGCCCTGATTTAGCAACATAAGAATATAAGCTCCACAAGAGCATTTTTGTCTCTTTTGCTCTCCTCTATCCCCAGAACCTAGATAGTAAATGAATCATAACTATATGGTCAAATGTGCTTGCTAATGAATGTACTTCCTTTTGAGGAACTGCCTTCATTCAAGGTACATTGCCTTCCTTTAGCCAAGTGGCAAGGAAGATTGGTTAGATGCTCTCTCCTTAGATTTTGAACTGTGAGCAGAATACAAGCAGTTGGAGGGAGTTTATCCATTCCAGTGCTGAACCCATATGAGAGCATGGAATGTTCCTGCAAGACGATTCTCTCTGGTAGCCTACCTGACTGCTTCCAGCCTGGTTTTCCTGCCTTACTTTCAATCCTGTGAGCTCACCCAATTCCTTCCAATAAATTTCCTTTTGCTTAAGTTAGCTCAGTGTCTCTCAACCTCAGCGCTATTGACATCTTGAGCTACAACATATTTGTTGTGAGGGGCTGTTCTGTCCAGACATTAACAAATGTCCCCTAGTGGGACTGAATTAGCTAGAGTTGATTTCTGTGGAACAAAAAAAAAACCTAACTGATGACCACTACATCTTCAGCAACTTTTCATTATGGCCTATATAGAAATATCTCATTTGTTTCAATAGCTCAGCTATATAATACTATGTTATATTGATATGTCATAAGTTAATACATCAGTCAACTAACAATGGATTTTAAGGCTTTATCTGGTGTTATTTTAAACAACAGCTTTATGGAGACACAAGTCAAACACCAAATAATTCACCCATTTAAAGTATACACTTCACTGATTTTTAGTATATTCACAGAGTTGTGCAGTCATCACTACAATCAATTTTAGAATGTTTTCATCACCTCAAAAAGAGGTGCACATCCCTGCACACCTTAGTTGTCACTCCTCAAAACTCCATCTCCCTCAGCCCTAGGCAACCACTAATCTACTTTCTGTCTCTGTAGACTTACCTATTCTGAACACTTCATATAAATGGAATCATAGAATATGTTCTCTTTCGTACTGGCTTACTTCACTTAGCACAATGTTTTCAAGGTTCGGCCATGCTATAGCATTTAACAGTACTTCATCCCTTATGGTTGAATAATACTCCATTGTATGGACACATTTTATCTACCCATATATCAGTTGATAAACATTTGGGTTGCTCCACTTTGTGGCTACTATGAATAATGCTGCTATGAACATTAATGTACAAGTTTTTGTGTAGACATGTTTTCATTTCTCTTGGGTATGTATCTGGGGTTAGAAATGCTGGGTCATACGGAAACTTTATGTTTAACATTTTGAGGAAGTGCCAGACAGTTTTCCAAAATGGCCCCACCATTTTACCTTCCCATTAGCAGTGTACTAGAGCTCTAACTTCCTCACATTCTCACCAACACTTATTATCACTTATCATTTATTATTCATCTTTTCTATTATAGCCACCCTAGGGAGAGTGAAGTGGTATTTCATCGCGGTTTCGATTTGCATTTCCCTGATGGCTAACGTTGGTAAGCATCTCTTCAGGTGCTTACTGGCCATTTGTATATCTTTGGAGAAATGTCTATTCAGATCCTTTGTCCATTTTTTAATTGGGTTCTTTGCCTTTCTATTATTGAGTTGCAACAAATCTTTATATATTCTATACACAGGTCATTTTTCATATATATTATTTCCAAAAATTTTCTCCCATTCCGAAATGAGTGAAAGTCTTTTCACTTTCTTAACAGCACAAAAGTTTAAAATATTTATTGTCAGTCTTTCAGGTAAAATAGTGTGAGATGAGCAGCTAGTTCAGCTTGTAGCTCAATCATGTAAAGTGTTTTGCTCTGAGACAACTATCATACTTTGGATGCAGCAGAAGTGTGCATATTTCCCATTTCATCACACAGAATAGTTAAAATACGCATATCCAAGGGTCAAAATTTAATAAATGAATATTTTTACTGTTTAATCAAGGACATTCTTAAGTGAACTTTTGTTTTTATTCTATGTGTGTGGTAGTGAAGACTATATAACCACTAGGACAGTTTGGTGTCAGTGCCTTTAATGGTGCTAAGATACAAACAGTTACATCCACCATTGCTTGTGCTATCAGTGTAAATGCCAATGCAGTGAAAGAGGCAAATAATGTTTTAGTATTATAAAAATAGCTTTGACCTCACATACCTCCTGGAAAGGTTCTCAGGGAGCCCTAGGAGTCTGTTAGACGACTTTTTGAGAACTGCTGCTCTGACATCCACGCTTGTTTAAAAAAGAAAATAATTCTTTATATATACATTTTTGTATAAAATTGATACTCCTGAAACAAGATACAAGAAGGAAGATGTGGCATCTTATCCGGTGATTTTTACCTACTCTTGACACACCACTGCCTTATCCCCGGGACACCTAACCCGGAGAGAGGAATTTAACCAAGGACAATGAAAAGTAATGAGTCTTCCACAATATTTATGAGGAAAAGACTAATTAGTAGATGATGATTTTTTTTTGTAAAATTATTTACCCTTTGTAAAGATCCTTTCCGTTAGAGTTGACATAAGCTGTTAAAATTCTATTCTCTGCATAGCAAATGAAGATAAAGAGACAGGTTTTAGACTGTCTTCTATAAGTGGCCAGTGAAGCCTCTGTCCAGAATTAAGAAAAGATCAATTCAAAGTAATCTTAAAGGGCTTACCTGGTGGTGCATGGTTAAGAATCCGCCTGCCGATGCAGGGGACACAGGTTCGAGATCTGGTCCAGGAAGATCCCACATGCCGAGAAGCAACTAAGCCCGTGTGCCACAACTACTAAGCCTGCGCTCTAGAGCTTGCAAGCCACAACTACTGAGCCCACGTGCCACAACTACTGAAGCCCGTGCGCCTAGAGCCCGTGCTCCACAACAAGAGAAGCCACCGCAATGAGAAGCCCTCGCACAGCAATGACGAGTAGCCCTCGCTCGCTGCAACTAGAGAAAGGAACGAAGACCAATGCAGCCAAAAATAAATAAAATAAATAAACTTATATTTTTTTTAAAAAGTAACATTATAGATGCTAAGCCAGTAAAATGTATTCTGGGGACCAAGGTCTCCCTATAAAAGTCCTTTAAGAGACCCAGGAACATTATCTATTTGAAAACTACTTAGCCAATCTAAGGCTCTTCAAGGACTTATAGCTGTGTTAAAGCAAACTTCTGAAATAGTTACAGACCATGGCTAAGTTACTGAGACCTAGGCCAGTCCTAACTTGTCTTTGTAACCAACCCACCCTGCATACCACTGCGAAATTAATCCCCCTAAATCACTCTCACCTTGACTCAAGAACTTTTAGTAATAATTAAGAGCTAACACCAATGGAGCTCTTAACCATGTACCCAGCGTTGTCCTGAACAATTTAAATGAATTTTATCATTTAATCCTCCCAGTAACCCAGTGTAGGTTCTGTAATTCTCCTGAAGATGAGGAAACTTTGGCTTAAAAAGATTCAATAACCCACCCAAAATTGCTGAGCCCCTGAGTGGCAATGCTAACACTCAAATGTAGGTTTGAGTTAAAGCTCTGAACCACTGCGGTACTTCTGCAGAGATACCATTGGTCTAATAATCACTTAGGAAATTTGTTTTTTAAAAAAACAGCTAATTGGGCACAACTATAAGGCACATGGATCAGAATTTCCAGGGTAATTCTCTGACTCACAGCAGGTTTGGGAACCACTACAAGTTAACTCTCCATTTCCTACATAATGGAGTCCATTTCTTATGTCCTCCTCCCAGCAGGATTCTAGGATAAAGGCAAAATTCCTTAAATTGGCTTACAAAGCTCTTCAGAGTCTGTCACTTGACTGACCTTTGTGATCCCATTTTACCCCAAGTCCTCTCTTTGTTTCGATTTCTCCTCTTCACCACAGGGCTTTCCTTCTCAGGGTATTTGCACATGCTGTCCTTTGGCCTGGGATGCTCTTCCCTTATCCCTTTGTCCAATTACCTGTTGCTCTTCCTCAGTTCTCAGCATAATGGACACTTCCTGAGAAACTTTTCTGACCTCCCTGTCTAGGTAAAAGCCCTAGTTATTATCTCTCATAACACCATGTACTACATTTGCAACCTAAAAAATGTATTTATGTGATTCTCTCTCTCCCACTATAAACGGTAAACTCCACAAAAGTAGGGACCATGCTTGTTTTTCTCATTATTGTGTCTCCAGTACCTAGCTTAGTGCCTGTTACATAAATATTGCTTGTTCAATAAATAATTATCAAAAGAATTAATAGCTTCAAGACCTTTTAACTATTCCCTACTTAACCAACCAATCATATTTTTCACTCTTACTCAACAGGGACACAGTTCCAGTTACAGAGGTTAACTCCTCTCTCTACATCTTTTCATCCTTATCCAGACCCAAGATCCTTCTCCACCTCTTTACCTACATAATTCTTATTGCTACAAGGTAGAGCCTAAATTCCCCTTGTTTCACAAAGTTCTCTAACACACCAGCCCATGACAGTCTCTAAACTTCTACCTCACTTTGTATTTCTAGGCCAATTCACTTGGCACTTAATCATATGCTTCCACGTATCATTATGTAGTATTTCATACGTAAATGCCTTGTTTTAATTTTTTTTAATATAAGCGTTGGTAGGTAGTTTGTATGTTCTTAAAGGGTAGTTATTGTTTAATTTGTGACTAGAGTACCCAGGCACATCATAAATCCTCTGGAAATATCTGCTGAATAAATTAATGAAGAATATTCTGTGGTCTGCAATGTGGACTCAGCCTGCAGTTTATCACCAAATTTGGCAATTGACAATTCTCCTTGGAAGGCACCTGGATACTTTATATATCTCTTTGGAATATCTCCAGGGCCCCTTTTGGCAGACAGTTCAAAACAAGTGTCATGGGAGAACATTAAAGTAATATACTACTTTAAATTTCCTAACATATTTAGAACAGTTCCATACTCAGTTATTTATAAATCCATTATAAAATTATTAATGCTTAAGTGCATTTCAACTTTTTATTTTGGGCGGGGGGGTCAGACTAAGATCTAAGTAAGTAAGAAGTTTTTTCCTTCAAAATCAGAAAGTAAATTATAATTCCAATTATTCCAAGTCTTATCTGAAAACACAAGAGCCAAGGAAAACAAAGTTGACAAACAATACTGAAATTCAAGCTATGTGTGTCACCCATTTCAAATTTATCTGAAGGAATTTATTTCATGAGTTCTATCAATAATGATTTTTGTCCATACTAATTAAAAAATATAAAAAATTAAAGTTAAATTAAAGAATTATCAGTTATCTGTTGATCTGTTTCTCTTTAGATGTCCTTATGAACATTTTCTATGGAGCTAATTTTTTAACAGCTTTACTGAGATGTAATTTACATACTATAAAATTAACTCATATTAAGCATACAATTCAGTTTTTAAGTATATTTTCAGAGCTGTGCCACCATCACCAGAATCTAATTTTGTTTTATCTTATTTTTTTAATTGCAATATAATTCACAAAGTTGTGTAACCATCACCACTCTAATTCTGGAAATTTTCATCAACCCAAAAAGAAACCTCATACCCGTTAGCAATCTCTCCCCATTACTCCCCAACTCTTCCAGCTCTAGGCAACCACTAATCTACTTTGTCTCTATGAATTTATTCTTAACATTTAATATAAATGGAATCATACAATATGTTGCTTTTGTGACTGGCTCCTTTCACTTAGCATAATGTTTTCAAGGTTCATCCATACTGTCACATGTATCAGAACTTCATTCCTTGTTATAACCTAATCACATTCTGTTGTATGACTATACCACACTTGGTTTATCCATTCATCAGTTGATGGATATTTGGGTTGTTTCCACTTTTTGGCTATTAGGAATAATGCTGCTATGAATGTTGGCATACAAGTCTTTGTGTAGACATATGTTTTTATTTCTCTTAGGCAGATACCAAGGAGTGGAATTACTAGGTCAGGTGCTTATCGCTTTTTTATTTTTATTTTTTTTGCTAATCACTGTTAAGATGAATAACAGACATTTTTTTTCCTATTTCAAAGGATTTTTGACACAGCGAGGAAACAGAATTTTCATGAAAATGCTAATATAAATTCTTTTTTTTTTTTCAATATGCTAAGATCAAATTCTATTTTTTGACCGGCATGTATGCATCAATCTCCTTGTGGCTGACAATTGCTTAAGAGATAAATACGCAGTAAGGGAAGACATACCCAGTAGGAGTAGCAATAAATAGGAATTTAAAATATCAAACACCCTGATTAAATTATTTATTTCCCTCCCCTGTCAGGGGCCTGCTTTTCATTTCATGAGAAAAAGGTGATGCATTAATTATAATTAGTCATGTAAATTCCCAAAGCTTTTCATAAAAGCATCCTTCAGAAACTGGAGGCCAAATAAACTTCTGGTCACATGTTATTTTTGTTTTCCTTCCTGGTGATGCACATTCTAGTTCAAATATATTCAGGAAGCAGACTTTGAGCAGAGAATTAAGAGCGGATTGTAAAATTCTACGTAAAAAAAAAGAGCTTAAGCAACACATTTTAATTTAAAGAAAAATCAAACCTCTTGCGGCAGAAATTAAGCATATTCAGGGGAAAACTACCAGACATCCTACCAATCGCAGCACTAGAGAACGCCACAGGTCATCCAAAAGACGCATTCCTGTTAGCCAACAGCTCTTTTCCTCCCGCCAAAGCTGTCCCTAGAGCGTCAGAGAATAAACCAACGAGGGATTCATCATTTTTCCCTTTTGATCCCCTCCCCTCCCCCCACACATACACATCCACCTGCTTGGAGGTGTCAAGGCGACTAGAAATGGTTAACAGCGACCAGCAGCAGAAACAAACACCCCTGACGACCCACAGCTGAGTAAGCAAGAGCTGTTTATTCACGAACACGTTCCATTTGGAGACTAGTGGCGAGCCCTTGAAAGCCCAGGCACATCTTAGAAGGCTCCTAGAGAGGGAGGGAATAAACTCCCCCCATTACCCCGCCCCTCTCCCCCACCCCCCCCGTCGGGCAAACATACACGGAGAGGTTCGGGTGGGAACCATCTCGTCTAGGCAGCCACTGCCCTTCCGACCCCTCAGGAATAACCTCACGTACTAGAGCATCCGACCCCTTACGGGGGTTGCGTAACTCCCCAAAATGGGTTCAGACGCGACAGACGCTGGCCCCAGCGCCAAGGGCTTCAAAAGGCGCTTCTGCCACCCCCACCCCCGCCACGGCCCGCCCCGACGCCGCGGCCGCGACTGGGGACCCTGCCGAGAAATGGCCTTTTAGCCACCACCACCCCCCCCTCACCTGGCTTGGTCCCACCTGAGCACGAGAGCTGAGAGAAAAGAAACAGGCAGGGAGGGCTGACCTTGATGCTACTAACGGTGGAGCGGCACATCCCGCTGCTTCCTGGAAAGCGGCCCGCAGGACATTTTTCCCCCTGGAGGAAGGAAACGGGAGGGCGCCGGCCGGGCGGCGGCGGGCGCGACGGCGGTGGTCGGGGCGGGCTGTGCAGCCTCTTGCGGGGACGGTCCGAGGACTACATCTCCCAGGCTGCTCTGCGCCGCCTTGCGTCGTGACCCCGGCGCGCACTGAAGCGGTGACTCTTACCTCACAGAGGTAGCTCCTCCGCCGGCAGCAACTCGGCGCCCGCGGTCCATGGACCGGAACCCCGGGCTGACGGGCAGGAACCCGGGCCGCGATCGCCGCCTCCCCGCCCCAGGCTCCTCCTCCTCGCTCCCCACCGCCTTCTCCCGACGCCCGCGGGCCGCGCACCGCCACCGCCGGGCTCGCGGAGCCGCCCCGGGAGGCTGGGTGGGGGGGGTTCGCGGCCGCCGCCGGACTGAGGCCTACTCCGCCGCCTCTCAGTGCTATTGTCCCTGGGCCCGGCCCTAACCGGGCCCACTGGGGAGGCGAGTGCGCCGCCTCCGACGAAGATGCCGGACCAAGCCCTACAGCAGATGCTGGACAGGTACGGGCAGCCTTGGGGGAGGACGCGGGCCGGGCCTCGGGGCTCTTCGGAGCGGAGCCTAGCCTGCCGGGAGGAGTTCCACGGCCTGGGGGCCGAGTAAGAGGCAGAAAGTTTGGAGTCCGTACTTGGGGGGAGGACGGAGCGGGCGGCCTGGGTGCGTAGACTTAAAGCGAAACTTAGTTACGGATTGGCGTCTGGTTTTGTCCGAACGCCGTTGGGAAGTGAGAGGGGTTCGTGTGAACCCACAGGCATAGTTTCTTTTTCTTACTGTCCTTTTCCCCTCCCTCCAAACTGTGTTGTAACGTGTTTGTCAGCGCTGTCACTGGCAAGAAGGACCAGACTAATTCTCTGGGGAGTGACCCCCTCTAATTTGTACACTCTTTCCAAAAACCAAGGATAAGTATTCTTTTGGAAAGCCTGATAGGCTGACTTCATTACTGCTTCCTACCCCATCCCATCCCCACCCCAAACTATAAGGTCAAGAGTGTCCGCAAGGGACTTTAACGGTCAGACCAGAGTAGAGGTTATGGAAAACAGCCGTAAGTCCAACTCTGAACACTTAGGGTATTTTACCATTCGTTGAGTTCACTGAGAAAGTTTCATCTTATCTTGGGGCAAGTTCCTGAGGGGGCTCCAGTCGGTAAAACTCTTTCTGTGAAATCGGCTGCACCGCCCTCTGCTGTTAAAATTCTAGGCCATGGGTTCTACCACGAGTTTTTGGAGACCCTTACTCCACATTTTCCCCTAAGCCACGACGTAACTTCCTGACCTAGCCAGTGCTACAGGCTAATGCATGTTTGGTTGTCTACAACTCTCAGTAGACCACTTGCCACCCAGTTCAGCGTGTGGTACAGGTCTTCGTACTGAGGAAAAGTCCAACTGTAAGGTTGGCAATGAAAGGCCAACCTTAAATGAGATTATACCCAGTTAAATGCTGTTTGGGTCACACCCAGAACACAAGTCACTCGAGTACATCTTCTTCCAGAGTGACAGACATTTCCTTTGGAGCTTAGAATTTTGAGACATCTAAGTTGATAGAAACCATGGTACTGACTTTTTCCAGTTGGGGTGACCCAGTGATTAATCCAGCCCTTGTTTGAGGGGAGCATTCTGGTCAAGTTGTATTGACTAACCCCTTTTTATGTAAGTAGTTTACAAGCTCCTGTTAGGCAGAAACTTACGGAGCATTATTTATTTTGAAACCTACAGCAGAGCCTGGCACTAAGCAGGTCATCAGTAAATATTTCTTTAATGAACAAATGCATGAACTTTTTTGTCATTTTCACCAGTTGTCTAGGGGTTTGATAATTTACCAGGTTTTACCAGGTAAATTATAATTTACCATACTGGCAAATTATATAGGACTACTGCAATATGCCCACAGGAAACCACTTTCTGCCACTGCCAATTCCAATCAAATGAGACCCTATTCTGGTGCTGGGTATTTTGTAATTAATTTTTTTTCCCCCTCTGAGGGCCTTAGAAAAGCTTTTGTGTCCAAAAGCTGATCTGGCTTTCATACACTCTTTGGAGATTTCCATAACAGTAAAAAAGCTAAGGAGTGCTAGCCAGGCATTTAAAACATCTAATAGAAACATGGAAATTCTGGCTGCATGTACTGAAACAGGTGACTATAATACTGGCTTCCCTCATCTTCGGCACCTTTTTGACATACCTTAAGGTAGATTCTTAAGATGACGTTCAAAGATCTTTATTATCTAAGTCAGTGTTTTGCAACGTGGCCCCACGTTGGAATCAACCTGGGGAGCATTTTAAAATATGGATGGATGCCTGCCTCTGCCCACAACCAATTAATTCACAGATTTCTGGAGAATGGGGCCTGAGCATGTATATTTTCAAAAGTTTTCCAAATGTTTATTGTAGTTGAAAATCACTTTTTTGTGTGTGGCGGCGCGGCACAGCTTGCTGGGGGATCTTAGTTCCCCAACCAGGACCAGGGATTGAATCCGGGCCCCCTGCAGTGGAAGTGTAGAGTCCTAACCACTGGACCACCGGGGAATTCCCACTACCCTGAATCCCAAGGGATTATTTCATGATAAGAGATAGTACATTTTAGTGATGTAAGCTTGGCCAGAAATCTTAAAATTCTCATTTTGCCACTTACTAGCTATGTGACTTTGGACTTAAATTCTGAGGTTCTACATCCTCATTTATAAAATGGCAATATCCTACCTCACAGGATTGTATAAATGAGAACACGTGTAAGCACTTTATGAAACAATAAAATGCTATTCATATGTTAGGCACACAGAAGGTACTTAAGATTCTAGTGTAACCAACTAATGTAGCAATTCCCTCCCCACCACACACACACCCATCTCCATATTTACAGTATCATCTTAATCTGGGCTGGCCTTACATGCAAATTGAACACAAAGATACGTGATGGGTTCATTTGAGGAATACTGACAGGCCCAACAGACTAAAATATGTCAACCTCTTAGGACCTAGAACTCTTGCTTTGAATTTGACTTCCCTCCAGCTTGGTCTTTGGGTGGCAATTTTTGAGGGATAGAATTTAGCTCGGAAACTTGCCCTTATTTTTATTTCTTCAGTGCAAGTTCTATCCTTGAGAAGATTAGGAAATGTGTATAACATATATTGTTCTTTTGCTTCTAGGTTAAAATTAGATATATTTTAGTGCTTATTAAACATCTGTATTGAATGAATTGACTTAATAAATATCGATGCATTTGCCTGGTACCATTCTAGGTCCTCGGTATATGGTGGTAGTGAACATAAGCAAAAATGCTCATATGGAGCTTTAATTCTAGTGAGGTTTGTGTTCCATAAACTGTCAAATAAAATGAAAATTATATTTACATAACATGGATGGTATGTTCAGTTTATATACTTAGTCTTTCAAGGTTTTTTAATTAATAGCAACTTATTAATAGCTGAAGTTCAATTGCCTTGTCCTTTGTGAATAAATTTAGTTTAGCAATTGTTTATCTTGATAAATTTTATTATTGCAGTATTTGTAGATAGAAAGAGTATATATAGATATATATTTTCTCACGGGCCCAGCCGCTCCGCGGCATGTGGGACCCTCCCGGACCGGGGCACGAACCCGTGTCCCCTGCATCGGCAGGCAAACTCTCAACCACTGTGCCACCAGGAAAGCCCTATACGATTTTTCAAATGCTATAGAAGAATTAGCTTGTCACCCAAATAATTTTCAAGCTTTTGAGAACAGACACTTTATCGTTTTACATTATTTTATACCACCTATTTTTTTATCTTGATAAATTTTATTACTGCAGTATTTGTAGATGGAAAGAGTATATATAGATATATATTTTGATTGCCTTTCATTTTTATAAACAGTAAGCAACTGTTTTATATAAATTTATCATTTGAACCTTTTAAATTGTTTGAGAAAGGAGGTGGGAAAGTGGGTGGTTTTCTAGTGTCATGAATGATTTGGAATCACAAATCATTGCCCTGAAATTATAACCATTCATAAACTCAAACCTTTTACATCAGGCTCTCTGAATCTTGGTCAGTTTCTCTTCCTTCCCTTCATTGCCATACTTTTTTAAGGAGAAGTCTGTTATATATTATTCTATCACCATTAAACTTTCTAGTTTTCTCTTTTATTTCTCAAAATTAGGATTAAATGTATAGAGAATACAAAGAATACTGTAACAAACCGCAGGAATGAACCTCAGGTTTAAAGCCTGGTGAGAGATGCTTCTGGAAACTTGACTTTTGTGTACCCCTTTCACATTAAACACTCAGGAATTTGTTGAGGTTGTTTACATCACTTACTTGCACCTGGTGAGTAGGCAAAGAATGTAGCCAGTGTCCCCAGAACAGTCAAATGGGAAGAAAAGCAGGGAGAATCATCTGCTCCCCACGAGCCTCCTGCAGTGGCAAAGTGAATTAGAATCCCCACTCTCAGGGTGTTGTCAACCACACATGTACATCCTTTTAGAGGCTGTAGAGTGTTCTGATAGGAACGTGCTATGTTATCTTCTTATTTATATAACCATCTCTAGTTTCCATTAAAGCAGCTTCTCATTCTCTGAAGCATATTTTCCCCAATCATATCACTATCCCATTTTGACATTTACAGAATAATACCTAGAATTAAAAAACATTAGCATTTAGTTGTATTTGCTTCCATCTCGATGTAAAAAGTGGAAACATTACAGATAAAGTCCCCTTTGGCCACTATCGCCAGTCCCATATCTTCTCCCCATCCCCACTCCACTATCATAAATGGGTTTATGTTCTTCCAGTCTTTGTTTAATGCTTTTATATATACCATATGTAATTCATAGTTTTGTTCTTGTTTCTAAAATTTAAATATATCAATCTACAATTGACTCTTTAAAATATTGAGTTCTGTGATATACAGCAATTAAAGAGAATATATATATAATTCATTGTATTAACTTACCACACTTTTTCTTTCTAAATCCGTTTCCCTGTTTGTGACATTTATATTCTTATTTTCTCCTCATTATCTCTTGCTGTAATTTGATTTTCATCCACCTTTCTTGTCCGTAGCACTACTAAAAGTATACTGAAGGTTACCAATAATTTTTTAATCGGTAAACCTAATGACTTTTTTTCTTGGTCCTCATGTCCTTGACATATACATGTAGTGGAGATGAAACTGGCGACCACCACCCCCTAACTTCTTGAAACTGTGTTCTAGTCTACCACACTATTTGTCTTTTACTTTTTTCCTCTCTTATGTATCACCTTACCTTTACTCTCTTCAGTCAATTAAGTATGGTTCAATCCTCAGCACTTATCATTCTTCTCTGAAAAGTATACCTGCTTACTATCTCACTGTCACCTTTATTTGAGTGACTCGCAGATTTATGTCTTTATTCCTGACTTCTTTCCCACATTTTAGTGTCTGCATTCTAGCTGCCCAGTAGACATTTCCATTTGTGTATACAGAGTATTACTAGCGCCTTAAGGTACCTAAAACTAAACTACTGCTATTTCCCTGGCGTTTATTTATCTTGACTTCCCAATTTTGGTCTTTGATAGGACCATTCTTCTAGTCTACCAGCCATAAGACCTACATCTTTTTTTTCTTTTTTGCTTTTTTCCTCCAAATCCACTTGCTTATCAGATACTATAGATTCTTCTTTCTCTGACTCCAGTTTTTCTCTTCCAGTTTGACTTGCAGAGTGGTACCAGAATTTCCCAGTTTGACTTAACAGAGTGGTACCAGAATTGGCCAAGGCACAATTATCATGCCGTTTCCATACTTTAAAAACCCGTCAGTCTCTACATCACCTATAGGATAAATTCTAAACTTTAAAGGCCCTGGTGAAGAGGTTTAGCTCTATTAATCCAATCCAGCCCCAACCTTCCTTAACCATACTCTTCTGCACTGCACTTCATTGTCCTCTGGATATATCCTGCTATACATCTTCTTATTTTTGCTTTAGATGACTTCCTCCCTTTTGACACCTGGCTAACTCTGACCCATCTTTAGAATTCAGCTCAAGTATCACCTTGAAGCATTACACAGCTCCTTCAGGCAGAGTGAGTTACTTCTTCCTGTATTTCCATAGAACCTTTATGCATTCATTTTAGTACATCACACTGTATGGTAATTTTTTTTTAATGCACCTATCCCAAGTCTCAGAGCCTTCCACACATACCCTTTACCACCACCACCATGCACATTCAAGTGGAAGTTCACTGAGAACAGAAACTGTTCCCTATCCCATTTCCCCAGAAGGGGAAAGTACATTGGAGACACTGTTGAATCATGGTGTCTGTCTTTTCACCATTTATGACATAATCAGTGCCTAGAATAATCTTGCTGAAGCACCAAATATTTATTTGCTCAAAACCTTCTGTATTTTCTTAATTGCTTATTAAGCTTAAGTTCAAATTCTTTAACCTGGCCTTCAAGACCCTCCATAATCATATTTATTGTGCTCTCTATTATGTTTAAGACTGTGAGTATATATGGCTGGCACCAGCTACCTTCTTAAAGCTTCGCTTCTGTTTAAGAATGAGTTCATAAAGTATATATGTTTTGCCCAGGCCAAACTGATTCACTCACTGTCCTGTGTTCTTTTCAGCATCTTGTCTTTCAAAATTCTACCCACTCTTCAAGACCCAGTTTAGTTTCTGCCTCATTTATAAAGCTTTTCTGACCATTTCAGCCAGAAATATTTCCCCCCTTCTCCAGACTCATGTAGCAGTTCTTTACAGGCCACATGTACATACATGCCTCCCAACTCATTACATGCCATAGTTCATAAGATGAGAGATGGTAACATTTATATGGCACATTGGAGTACACTGACAGGGGTTTAGATCTCTAGTGAAAGCTCCTTATGGCTGCTTAAAAGTACCCTAGTGGGGCTTCCCTGGTGGCGCAGTGGTTGGGAGTCTGCCTGACGATGCAAGGGACACGGGTTCATGCCCCGGTCCGGGAGGATCCCACATGCCGCGGAGCGGCTGGGCCCGTGAGCCATGGCCTCTGAGCCTGCGCGTCCGGAGCCTGTGCTCTGCAACAGGAGAGGCCACAACAGTGAGAGGCCCGCGTACCGCAAAAAAAAAAAAGTACCCTAGCAAAAATGAAACACATAGCTCTTTTTCGTGGCGCCTCGGAGGCGGTCGGCTGCTTCAGAATGAAGCTGAACATCTCTTTCCCGGCCGCTGGCTGCGAGAAACTCATTGACGTGGACGATGAGCGAACACTTCGTACCTTTTATGAGAAGCGTATGACCACAGAAGTTGCTGCTGACGCTCTGGATGAAGAATGGAAGGGTTATGTGGTCCGAATCAGTGGTGGGAACGACAAACAGGGTTTCCCCATGAAGCAGGGTGTCTTGACCCATGGCTGAGTCTGCCTGCTACTGAGTAAGGGGCATTCCTGTTTTACAGACCAAGGAGGACTGGAGAAAGAAAGCACAAATCTGTACAGGGTTGCATTGTGGATGCCAATCTGAGCGTTCTCAATTTGGTCATTGTAAAAAACGGGAGAAGGATATTCCTGGACTCACTGATACTACTGTGCCTTGTCGCCTGGGGCCCAAAAGAGCTAGCAGAATCCGCAAACTTCAATGTCTCTAAAGAAGATGATGTCCGCCAGTATGTTGTGAGAAAGCCCCTAAAGAAAGAAGGTAAGAATCCTAGGACCAAAGCACCCAAGATTCAGCGTCTTGTTACTCCACGTGTTCTGCAACACAAACGTCGGCGAATTGCTCTGAAGAAACAGCATACTAAGAAAAATAAGGAAGAGGCTGCAGAATATGCTAAACTTTTGGCCAAGAGAATGAAGGAGGCCAAAGGAGAATGCCAGGAACAGATTGCCAAGAGACGGAGGCTGTCCTCTCTGAGAGCTTCTACTTCTGAGTCCAGTCAAAACTGAGATGTTCTAAGAGTAACAAGCCAGGAACAGATTGCCAGGACACGGAGGCTGTCCTCTCTGAGAGCTTCTACTTCTGAGTCCAGTCAAAACTGAGATGTTCTAAGAGTAACAAATAAATAAGATCAGACATAAAAAAAAAAAATGAAACACATAATTACTTGTACTGGCTATAATTTCCTTAGAAATGAGAAATGGAAAATTTTCTCAGAAAACACTATCCATATGGCAGCATGGTGCAGTGAAAAAAGCTGATGTTTTTGGGTTTTTTTTTTTTTAATTTTTAATTTTTTTTGGGGGGGTGGATATAATTTACAAAAAAAGCTCGTATTAGAGTTGAGGCCTAGGTTGCATCCATGCCTTTCTACTTAACCATGAGGCCTTGGGCAGACTGTTTAACCGTTCTGGGCTTTTTGTTTCCTTACTTATTTAAGACAGAAATAATTATGTTTGCAGAGTTTGTGAAGATCAGAGACAAAGAGCATGGCATGAATATATGCTTAATAAATGATCGCTTTCATTGTGGGGTATTTCCCTTTCCCTTTTTTGTAATGTGTCATAATTGTGGTAGCTCTTTGATAAATCCAGATACTTCTATTCCACTTGGCTAGACAGACATAAAGGGATGTTTAGTCTTTTTTTTTTAATTTAATTTTTTAAATTTATTTATTATTTTTATTTTTGGCTGCCTTGGGTCTTTGTTGCTGTGCGCAGTCTTTTCTCTTAGCTGCCGTGAGCGGGGGCTGCTCTTCATTGCAGTTCCTGGACTTCTCATTGGGTGGCTTCTCTTGTTGCAGAGCACGGGCTCTAGGCACGCGGGCTTCAGTAGTTGTGGCACTCGGGCTCAGTAGTTGTGGCTCGCGGGCTTCGTTGCATCGCAGCATGTGGGATCTTCCCGGACCAGGGCTGGAACCCGTGTCCCCTGCACTGGCAGGTAGATTCTTAACCACTGCGCCACCAGGGAAGTCCGGGATTTTTAGTCTTCTTGATGGTATAGTTCCTGTTTAAGAATACATGGGGGGCTTCCCTGGTGGCGCAGTGGTTGGGAGTCCACCTGCCGATGCAGGGGACACGGGTTCGTGCCCCGGTCCGGGAAGATCCCACATGCCGCAGAGCGGCTGGGCCCGTGAGCCATGGTCGCCGAGCCTGCGCGTCTGGAGCCTGTGCTCCGCAACGGGAGAGGCCACAACAGTGAGAGGCCTGCGTACTGCAAAAAAAAAAAAAAAAAAAGAATGCATGGGATGTGACACTTTTAATCCTGAGACAAAGCAAGCAGTTTGCAGTTTTTTCCACTGTTAAATTTAGGCGTTCCTTGCGTTAATCAGAGCATGGTTCTCTAAGCATCTTCTTTTTTTTTTTTTAATTTTAATTTATTTATTTTTGGCTGTGTTGGGTCTTCATTTCTGTGCGAGGGCTTTCTCTAGTTGCGGTGAGCGGGGGCTACTCTTCATCGCGGTGCGTGGGCCTCTCACTGTTGCAGCCTCTCTTGTTGCAGAGCACAAGCTCCAGACGGGCAGGCTCTGTAGTTGTGGCTCATGGGTTTAGTTGCTCTGCGGCATGTGGGATCTTCCCAGACCAGGGCCCGAACCCGTGTCCCTGCATTGGCAGGCAGATTCTCAACCACTGCGCCACCAGGGAAGCCCCCTCTAAGTATCTTCTGAATTAAGAACATGTTCTCTTTCCTTAAAACAGTCATGGAAATACATTGGTAAGGCACCATATATAATAACAACAACAACAATTTAAAGCTTGTTTCATTGCTCTCACTCCTGTATTCTGGAACTCTTCTATTCTGCTTCCCTCCAGTTTTCATCAAAGTGATCATAGGCAGGAGCCTGTGATTTTCCAGATCTTTCTAATATCCACTATAAACACCTACAGTCTGAGTCTGCAAAGGTAAACTTTACTGCCAACTGTTTCATTAGATAGCCATACCTATCTTGCTTAGTTAATTTATGTGCCAGTGAGAAACTATTCTATTGATAAGTTTCCTCCCCTTTTTTCCCCATATACTTTTAAAATAATTAACTTAATCATATAAACTAGTTTAGTCACAAATGAACCCTGTGAAGTGAGGTTACCTTTGTAATCCATCCTTTACCAACTGGTTTGTAATATCTCGCTTTATTTTAAAACCTTTCTGCTCAACCACATTGGTTTTATCATTGTCCATGACCATATGCTCATGTCTATCTCTAAGGTTGTTTATGCTGTTATTCTTACTTCAGATACCCTTATTCTTTTCATTCCCCAATTGTCATCTCATTTGTAGTTCTTCCTTTTCATGAAACCTTCTCAGCTATTTCATCCTGTGTTTCTTATGGTCATCATCACGTTTCTGTATTACCTTTGGTCACCAACATCATTTCTTGGCACTCAGTGTTTTGTGTGGTTGTTTTTATGTGATCCTTCTATGCATATATTTGTTATTTAGCTAGATTGTAAGTTCCTTAAATGTATTTCTTCTGGCATCAAATAGTGAACATACTAAGTACGTTCAAGTTAATTTAGGGAGAGATCTTGAATACTCTTTGATTTAAGGCAAATTAGATGTATATTCCTTTAACTGTTTATAAATTTTACTGTTGAGAAGGATTTATATCAATAATTGGAAAAAAGTTATAATTTTATTAAAATTACATAGAAGTAAATGATTTTTTTAATAAAGAGTGGCATGTCATACATACAGATTAGTGACATTACCAGTACCACTAAGGCCATACGTTTATTTTAAGGAATAAGTAATATTCTTTAGAATTGTCTAGTTTAGTTCTTTTTTCATGTCTTCATATTATAATAGTGATTTGTTCTTTGATCTCTGAACGAATCATGATAATTCCCAGATCTCCCTTTACTCTGTAACCTAATGAGCAGTAACTTGGCTGGTGGAAAGGTGTGGAAGTAAATTGTGATTGTGTATTATCAGCAAGCAGGTGGCATTTAGAAAACCTAGTGGAAGGAAAAGAAGGGTGGGAGAAAATGAATTGAGGATTTGAATAAATATCTTAAGCAGTGGTGTTGGCCTATTGAACAATTGGGGGATGATCAGGAATCCAGGACACCTTTCCCACTGAATACCAGGGTGCCAGGCAGAACTGCTGTATGTGCTAATTTAGGTAAGAAAATGCATCCATAAAAATCTAGGCATAGATGTAAAGTTGACACCATCTTTCTCATCTCTCTTGGTGCCATTATTGCTACTGTTCATTTGGTGGTTATGTATGTGCCAGGCAATTCTTAAGCAGTTTCATGATCACTTGTTTAATCCTTTACAATAGAGAATCTTCTTTTTAAATTTATTTTATTGAAGTATAGTTGATTTACAATGTTGTGTTAATTTCTGCTGTACAGCAAAGTGACTCAGCCACACACCTACATACATTCTCCTTCGTATTCTTCTTCTCTGTGGCTTATCACAGGACACTGAACATAGTTCCCCGTGGTATACAGTAGGACCTTGTTGTTTATCCATTCTATATATATTTGTTTGCATCTGCTCATCCCAGACTCCCAATCCATCCCTCCCTCTTGGCAACCACAGGTCTGTTCTCTATGTCTGTGAGTCTGTTTCTGTTTCACAGATAAGTTCATTTGTGTCCTATTTTAGATTCCACATGTAAGTGATATCATATGGTATTTGTCTTTCACTTTCTGACTTACTTCACTAAGTATGATAATCTCTAGGTCCATCCATGTTGCTGCAAATGTCATTATTTCATTTTTTTTATGGCTGAGGAGTATTCGTGTGTGTGTGTGTGTGTGTGTGTGTGTGTGTGTGTGTGTATGTGTACACCACATCTTCTTTATCCATTCATCTGTCGGTAGACATTTAGGTTGTTTCCATGTCTTGGCTATGGTGAATAGTGCTGCTGTGAACTCAAGGGTGCATGCATCTTTTTGAATTATGGTTTTGTCTGGATATATGCCCAGGAGTGGGATTGCTGGATAATATGACAACTCTATTTTAGTTTTTTGAGGAACCCCTATACTGTTTTCCATAGTGGCTGTACCAATTTACAATTCCACCAACAGTGTAGGAGGGTTCTACGATAGGGAATTTTAACATAAAACCTTTTTTATGCTGAGAACTCCTTTGGAAGTTTAGTTAAGCTTATGGGTTCCTTCTCAGAATGTTTGGAAAGAATAAAACAAAATACACAGGTCAGAAATGGACAAATTACGAAATACAGCTACCAAAATATTAAAAATCTGACACGGTAATATGAGTTTTAAAACAAATACAAGGGCTTCCCTGGTGGCGCAGTGGTTAAGAGTCCACCTGCCGATGCAGGGGACACAGGTTCGTGCCCCGATCTGGGAAGATCCCACATGCCGCAGAGCAGCTAGGCCCGTGAGCCATGGCCGCTGAGCCTGCGCATCCGGAGCCTGTGCTCCGCAACGGGAGAGGCCACAACAGTGAGAGGCCCGCGTACCGCAAAAAAAAAAAATACAAGATCTATTACTGGTGGGTCTGATAATTAATTTCAAATTAGCAGTGGGTTAAATGTTATTTTGAGATCTGTACAGCTATAATATGAAAATTTCTGGTCACTGTACTAATTTCTAATTGCTGTATGCTAATATTATGATTTGTTTATTCATCATTGAAGGAAAACTGAATTTTATTTAGAGTTTAATGAAAATAAAGGTATAATTATTTTTTTTCCCATCCAAATTTACCAGTCCCGTAAATTTTTCATGGACCTCAGGTTAAGAACCCCTGCATTACAAAAACTCTAAAAGAGATTGTCATTAAACCTAAAATAAGTGTTAAGCAGGAATTTGAACTCAGGCATCCCAAGTTCTTTAACCAGTTAGAATATTCTGAACTCACAAAATCTTTTCCCCAAATTTAGCTAGCTTTTTCCTTAGAAAAAAGGATCTCAAGCATTTTGCTTACTATTTAAATTAAAGACCAAATAGCTTAAAAATGTTTACATTGAATGTAAAATAAAATTTCATTTTTGTATTATGGTGAGTTGAGGAAACTTACAAAGGGAAAAAGGAAAGAAGAATGGCCAGAGCAGAGGTTCTCAAACTTCAGTTATCACTATCACCTGAAGGGTTTGTTAAAATACCACGTTGGTGATTCCTCAAAAAAGTTAAAAATAGAATTACCATGTGACCCAGCAATTTCACTTCTGGGTATATATCCAAAAAGAATTAAAAACAGGATCTCAAAGAGATATTTGTACACCCATGTTAGTAACAGTATTATTCACAATAGCTAAAACATGGAAGCAACCTTAGTATCTAAGACCAATGAATGGATAAGCAAAATGTGGTATATATACATACAATGGAATAGTATTTAGCCTCAAAAAAGGAATGATATTCTGCAGTATGCTACAATGTGGATGAACCTTGAAGACATAGAAAGACAAATACTGGATGATTCCACTTATATGAGGTACTTAGAGTAGTCAAAATTATGAGACAGAAGGTATAAGGATGGCTGTCAGGGACTTGGGAGAGAGGACATTGGAGAGTTGTTTAATAAGTATAGAGTTTGTTTTATAAGATGAAGAGTTATGGGGATGGGTGGTGGTGATGGTAGCACAACAGTGTAAATGTATTTAATACCACTGAACTATACACTTAAAAATGGTTAAGATGGCAAATTTTATGTTATATATTTTACTACAATAAAAAAAGAAGAAGAATTTTTAAAGAAATTTAAAATAAATAAATTTTTAAAATGTAGTGTTGGGTCCCATCCTCAGAGTTTCTGATTCTGCAGGTCTGGGGTGGGACCTGAAAATTTGCATTTCTAGCAAGTTCTCAGATGATGCTTCTGCATCATGTGTGTGTGAGATTGGAGGATTGAAGAGAAGAAGGGGAGGAAATGACTCAAAGAGAAACTCTTAATTAGAATTTTGTCAGAAATTACAACCTCTTCTTAGGTGTGGACTTTGAAAGGTTTTTGGCTTTGTCCTTTGAAATGGCAAATAGCCAGTTCTCACCTTTTAAGGGTATTAAAATTGCCATCCTATAAAATATAACATTAAAATGTGTAATAAAGTAGAATTATAGTTAAATTGATCCTGCAATGCAAATATTATAGCATTGTCAGTAAGAATTTTTAATTTCAAAATGTTTGGTTTTATCTTTGTTGGCTGTTTTTATCTAAGAAATGACCTGATCCAGTAGCCAGAATCAGGAGCATATTTTTGCCCTGTGTGAGAAATAGAAAAACTTGCAAGACTCAAAGTACTTGCAGTGGAAATTAGATTTATTTAAGCTGTTTCAGCTCAAGTTGTGGTCAGTAGGAAACAAAGCTATTGACAAAAAATAGTGTCCTTATAAAAGCTGTTTAAGAGTCTACATTATATGATTGTTCAGGGCTATCCCTTATATCCAGTTTCTCACAATCTATAACAAGATTGTTTGGGTTGTATCTGATAGGAATCTGCCCCAAACTGGTTAAACCAAAAAAAAAAAAAAAAAAAAATCTGTGGGTTTATGTAAGTGAACAGTGCAAGGGTATATTTAGCTTTAAGCACAGCTTGATCCATGTCTCAAACGAAGTCATCAGTTTCTATCTTTCAGCTTCCTCTGGGTTCTTTAGGCTCCACATTGTGGCTCTCCTGGCAGCAGAGCCTCACACCCTCATTTAGCTTCACACTTTTCCTGCCTTCAGGCTCAGTGAAAAAGACAATCTGTATACCAACTTTCCCAGCAAAAATTCTGAAGTTCACTCTAATGAAACTAGCTTTATGGGCCCAGCCTCCCAATAACTGTAATCTAGGACATGGGATACTCCCTTAAACCAATCTAGGGATTACTCTTCCTGGAGCTGGGGATGTGGGACTAACTGCCTAAATAAACCACATACATGGCTGATGTTGGAGGGAAGAGTGGTTTTCCTTAAAAAGTATGGTATACTTTTTGTCCCTAAAAAAGAGAAATTGTGCTGTACATTAAACCACAAGCTTCTACTCTCTCCTCTATTCCAAGATCTTGAGAAACTCTAAACCCATCATTTTCAAACAATCTCTTTTCTCCTTAAATGGAAGGAGGTGGGGAATTGGGGAATAAATAGCTGAAATAGATTGCATCAAGGAGGGAGTAGGGTATGGGGAAGCAAAGGGGGAAGGCATAATTTTAAGACCTTCGTAGGTGATATTCCTGGTCAGCCTATTAGAAGTTTTTTTTTTAATGAGGGAAGAGAAGATTCCTATACATACTTTGTTCCCTCCCCTCATTTCCAGCCCTGAAGACTAATAACTGTCTTACAGGCTGTCTGCCTAAAAACATTTATGTGACCATTTTTATATGCTTTAATTTCCCATGTACCTGGCCCTTATTTCACAGACTAATATTCTTTCCATATTACGTAGATTAAACTCATATACCTAGTAAGGTAGTAAATCAGTTAATAAATTCTTTAGAACCTAACATTTTCTGTACTGTTATTTATATTAAAAATATTTAGTCATCAGAAGCAATTATTTCTACCTTAAGTAAATCCAGTAATTATCCCTTTCACACAGTCTGCTTTCTCCAATATGTTTGCTTTTTTTTACCTGCCATTTTTCTACACCAGCAGTTCCCAAACTTTATTAAATATTGGGATCACCTTGAGAGCTTATTAAATCACAGATTTGTAGGCCCTCTTCCTCTAGAGTTTCTTATTTACTAGATCTGGAGTAGAGCCAGAGAATTTGCAAGTTCCCTAGTGATCCTGAACTACTGGTCCTGAGACCTTTGTTTTGAGAATCCCTGCAATAAAATCACTAGCCCCTGCTAATTTCTGCTATCACTCCTCCCTGAAACCTTTTCTGATCTATCCAAATTGATCCTTCCTTCTTCTTAAAATGGATGTACCTATGGTAATTTCACTGGAACCTTAAATCTCTTGTATCTACTGGATGTAGCCCCAATTAAATTACAGGGTTTTCTAGATAGGTAAAATCTTCCATTTATTTTGTTTGTGCAACCACATGGAACCAGTGAAGCTACATGGAATCAGTGAATGCTCAGTAAATGTTGCTGGCAATTTCTATAATTTTCAGTTGCTTGTTTGTTTTGTACTATTAAGTTAGAAGTCTTCGTTTTATATAACATTTACTTGTATCTAAATTATAATTTTTAGATGAAGTAATTTGGTGGTGTTATCAGAAGCTTACGTATTGTGGGCAATACTATTTGATCTCAGATGACCATCATCAGATGTACTGTTTAGCGATTAGAATAAATAGAAAATGGATGTGGTACGTTGGTAGATGTTGAATATCAGCAGACTTTGAGAGTATTATTATCAATAAGGTGTTTTTTTTTGGTATCTCCTCTATAGGATAATTTCAGTTAATCTCTAATGATCATTAGCTTCAGAATCCAAATTTGTAAGCTGTATCCTCACTATCACTATGAATCAAACAATAAAAACAAGGTTATGGGTATTAACACTTCCAATTAGGTTTAACACCTAATAAGTTTTCACTGTAAATCATTGTTCAACTATCTTATCTACCATAGTTGTGAAATTAGAAAAAAAAATCCGGAAAATGCCTCTTTTAAATGTTAGTTGAGTACCTTCTAAAAAGTAAAACTGTAGAAGTGTTTATTTAGGGGTGAAGTACACTAATGTCTGAAACTTTGGAATGCATCAAAAAATAAGATTTATGAAAGAATATGTAGTAAAGTACATATGTAGCAAAATGATAAGAATTGTAGAATCTAGGTGTTAAGAATATGGATGTTCACCAAACAGTTTTTCAACTTTTTTCGAAAGTTTGAAATTTTTTCTATTAAATGTTGGGGAAAAATAAACTTATACTTATCCAGAATTTATGGGGTTTATAGCTATATAAATATTCCCATTATATTGGTATATGAAGCTGCCATTTATGTAAGTTAAAAACAGATAAATATAGGCAATTTCATTTGGTTCAACCTAGTATTAAGGTTCTTTACATTTTATTTTGGTTTTCCCTGATGACTGGAAATTGGCTTAATTTAAGATTCAGTTCACCTTAATACTGATTAATTATGCTGGTCTAGATGTACTTAGCTACATATATGTTCCATTGTTGATATGAAAAACTTACAAGAACCTAGAAATCTAGTTTCTAGATATTCTGCCTATATATATATATATTTTTTTTTTTTTTTTTTTGTGGTATGCGGGCCTCCCTCTGCTGCGGCCTCTCCCGTTGCGGAGCACAGGCTCCGGACGCGCAGGCTCAGCGGCCATGGCTCACGGGCCCAGCCGCTCCGCGGCATGTGGGATCCTCCCAGACCGGGGCGCGAACCCGGTTCCCCTGCATCGGCAGGCGGACGCGCAACCACTGCGCCACCAGGGAAGCCCTCTGCCTATATTTTGTTACCAAAATATGGTTGTCATTTCCCAGAGGTATACAATTATATTTACAAAATTACCTTTATTAAATAGGGAAAATACATACTAACACCTCAAATAACTGGTTTATTTGCTCTATACTTGTCAATTGAAATTTTATGAAAAAAACTAGGTTGAAACCCAGTCAAATCATGGATAGTGATGATGGTTGCCAGTGTGAATGACTTAGTGCTACTGAATTGCAATCTTAAAAATGGTTAAAGTAGTAAATTTTATGTTACGTATATCTTACCACAATAAAATTTTAAAGAATAAGGAGGTGGAGGAGGAGGCATTTCTGGATAACCGTAAGATAGCAGGAGGGCCCAGACAGCTTGGCTGAGGTGGGTCAGAGGGTCAAGCATGCTCAAACAAATGCTCCCTACCTCCAGTTTTTACCTAGGTAGGTCAAATGAAATCTGACTGAATTTGAAAGCTGAGTAAAAGCACAATTTTGGATATTGTTGCCACGTATTCAGTTCAGTTTTTTTTTTCCCTATTCTAATTGCAAAGTTTTAATTGGAGCACACAATTAAAATTCATATTGTTCTACAGACTGGAGACCTCACCTGTATATAGTACCTGACTATATAGTCTTTCCCACTGAGCATAGTTAAGTTCTGACAGAAGCCACTTATCTAATTAAGTGAAATGTGCACAGTAGGTGACAAGCTTTAATTAGCACTTTCCTATTGTGCAGTCAAACTTTAACCTAGTAAAGGGGAGTGAATGGTGTCATTGAGTTAAATTGTATTTGCCCTAATGGAAATCAGTGTCAAAACTTGTGTTAATTGAGAGGAAAAAAATAAGGAATTGCAACCTAATTCCACAAGAACAAATTAGAGTTCATGAAGTATCCTCAAAAGCAAAATGGGGAAATGTTTAAAAATTTACCATCTCAATAGAATTTTTTTAAATATAGGCATCCCAGACTTGACTTTTATTTATTTATTTATTTATTTTTGCGATACGCGGGACTCTCATTGTTGTGGTCTCTCCCATTGCGGAGCACAGGCTCTGGACGCGCAGGCTCAGCAGCCATGGCTCACGGGCCCAGCTGCTCCGCCGCATGTGGGATTTTCCGGGACCGGGGCACGGACCCGCGTTCTCTGCATTGGCAGGCGGACTTTTCAACCACTGCGCCACCAGGGAAACCCTACAGACTTGACTTTTAGATTTCAAATATAATAAATATAATTTAATTCCCACAAAAAAGGAAAACCAATCATACCTATAATGGAAACATGTAGGCCCAAATTTATCATATCACTGTCCTAAAACAATTTATCCTGATATCTTCATCTCTTCTTCCCTTTGTGCTTTTTAATTTAATCATCTTTCTCTCTTATAGTCATACTTTACCAGAAAGAGAAATGAGTGGGTTTTTTTTTCTGTCTCAGTTGAAAACTGAATGAGACCATATGTGAAATCATTTATGTAATACTTTAGTTTTCCAAGTTCAAGAGGTTAAGAGGTTAATGTTGTTGAAATGGGAGATACACTGAATTTCACATATTCCTATATTTACCACTCCTCGAAGAATTATTAGGTCTTATAAAAGCAGCTTGAGGATTGTCTCTTTGCATTCTGGTTCATTAGAGAAGATGAAGAATTACTAGAAAGATGGACTTCCCTGGTGGCGCAGTGGTTAAGAATCTGCCTGCCAATGCAGGGGACACGGGTTCAAGCCCTGGTCCGGGAAGATCCCACATGCCATGGAGCAACTAAAGCCTGTGCACCACAACTACTGAGCCTGTGCTCTAGAGCCCACGAGCCACAACTACTGAAGCCCGCACACCTGGAGCCCATGCTTTGCAACAAGAGAAGCCACTGCAATGAGAAGCCCGTGCACCGCAATAAAGAGTAGCCCTGCTCACCGCAACTAGAGAAAGCCCACGTGCAGAAACAAAGACCAGTGCAGCCAAAAATAAATAAATTAATTAATTTTTTTAAAAAACCTTAATGTAGTAGAAAGATGGAGGAAGTTACATAAAAACAAAATTCAGAAAACACAAGATTCTGCAGAAGAATACAAGGAAAAACAGAAAAAGAAGAAACTACTCTACTGGAAATGTGTTGGTTGTTTTTCTCCTCAGTCTTTTAATACAGAATTAAAAGTTCTTGTAATATAACATAGTAGGCTCATCCCATTAAGTGAGAGCTGCAGTGAAGAGGAGGCTGGGGTGTTAATGATAATGTCATTATTTTCTCTTTTAATTTACAGAAGTTGCTGGGTGTGTTTTGCCACTGATGAAGATGATAGAACAGCTGAATGGGTGAGACCATGCAGATGCAGAGGATCTACAAAATGGGTTCACCAGGCTTGTCTGCAGCGCTGGGTGGATGAAAAACAAAGAGGAAACAGTACAGCCAGAGTGGCATGTCCCCAGTGCAATGCCGAATACTTAATAGTTTTTCCAAAGTTGGGTAAGAAGATCCTTAAAACCAACACAGATATATATATATATATATAATGTTATAATATATGACTCTATGATCCTAGGTTTATTTTTAAGTGACTCATGTCTTTGCTTTTTCGTGAATTTCTCTATTCCATTTCTGTTGTTTTCTCTCTAAATGCCAGATATTTGTTTTGCTAACAGTTTACATTATCCTTAATATATCCCCAGATCTATCCATTTGTTTGTGTATTCAATGTTTTCACTTGGTTGAGTGGATAAAGAACTTGGATATCTAATTGTGTGGGTAAAATCAAGTTAACAAAACTATAATAAAAGGCTGACTAAAAAGCCTCATTCTCTGGAAACCATTGGTGTGGGAGAAAGAAAACAATAGTGTGTTCTTTCTAATACTTATTTTTCTTAATTCTTCTATTAAGGAATAAAAGGGAAATTAAATATTTAATAAAAGACAGTGTTTGGAATCCAATTAATATGGCTGTTTTTCATGAAAACTACTTTCCTTTTTCTGTGAATTGGCAGGCAAGGAATAACCAATGGTCTTTGAGAATGAGGCTAGTGTTGAAACAAGTGTAGCAGATTGTTTAAAGGAAGCTATAACTAAGGCTGATATTTAGTTAGCATGTTCCATTACATCCATGTGATTATGAACTGGTGTCATTCTCTTTGTTTGGTGTTTATGCCATGCCAGTTGGTCAACATTTTTAATATCACACTTGACTATAATCAAGAGGTATAGGAAAGCAGTTTGGGTTTTGGGAAGGTCAAGGAAAAAATGACTTTGTGGAGGAATAGAGTTCAAGGAGAAACTGGAAATAATTATTAGATATTTTTTTTCTAGGTGCTATACATACTGAAATCAGACCTTTCTTTAAAAAAATAAGGCAACATAAGTACAGATGATGAAGTGCTTTTCTAATGTGAGAAGATTAATAATGAGGGCGAACAAAATTTCCATAGCTGTCTATATTTCTCTAACATAATGCATAGGAAGAAGTGATAGCTTTCTATGAAAGAAAAATAGTAGAGAAAGTAGCATTTCTCAGACATTTAGAATTTGTGGACCACACTGACAGGTCTTTTATGTTGTTGTTGATTTATTTATTTATTTATTTTTGCCTGTGTTGGGTCTTTGTCGCTGTGCGCGGGCTTTCTCTAGTTGCAGCAAGCGGGGGCTACTCTTCGTTGCGGTGCGCAGGCTTCTCATTGTGGTGGCTTCTCTTGTTGCGGAGCACGGGCCCTAGGCGCGAGGGCTTCAGTAGTTGCAGCACACGGGCTCAGTAATATTTAACTGTTTCTTTTCCTACTTCTTAGTTCTGCTAAATCAGATAATCCCACTTTTCAACTATAGGTTGTTGGGAATAGCAGCAAGTATAGGATGATTCTTTTAGAAGTTTTAGATATTCAGAGGGATGGGTACAAAAATTATTGCAAGAATTCTCACTGAAAACTACCTACAATATCCGATGAAGCACTGAGTTGACAAATGTATGGCACTCAGCAATGAAGTTGAATATTTCAGTTTGGAAGATGGCAGTGGATAAATCTGTCCTTCTGGTTGTATTTCAGTTCTAGGAAACATGTTTTTAGGTCTAGTGTGGTAATTGAATACATTTTTTAAGTATACTAATAAGACACTGATTTCATTCTACAACAAGGAAAGAAAATGGCTACATGTTGGAAAAGTCAAACTCTTTGCTTAAGCTATGTGTATCATGATTTGGTCTTCGTATTTTATCATTAAGAATTGTTATTTCACCCTCATATGATAGGTTCAAGCTATTCACTATACTGAATATCACAGAGATCTGCCACTTGAGTAAGCCACAGATAATCATAGACATTTTTTACTGACCTTACTGGTGTCCATGGGGAAAAAAATGTACATACTTCATTTAAATAGTTTTTGTTAGCATCTTTCCTCCTGACAAGATAGGAAAGCAGTGTTGTATTTGCTCCTTTTTTCCTGACATAACATGCTGAAGATACCTGCTCAGGGACTGCAGTTTGAATATTACATTCACAATTTTCCATGCAATCTTTAACAGACTCAATAGAAGACTTACTGTCAAATGTCAGGTGTTGTCTGTAAATGAAGCCATGTGTGAACTGACTTTCAGGTGCTATACTCTTCCTTGCTACACACATGACTAGTGCTTTTGGCCATATTGATCCTAGTGTACATTTTCAAGTCAAGGTTCAAAGATAATTGTTGGTTAAAGGAAAATCCCTTCTCTAAAGCATGTTTTCATTGATAATCAGAACTGTTTGTATTTCATAATTTACATATTATGTACATACCAAGAGTTGATTCATATTCTGAATACTAGTGGTTTCTTGTAGCCATGAAACAAAATATTTAAGAGCATACATCTGTGATACTAACTGTTCTTACTCACTGAATACCACACCTAACATTATGTAATTAATGTCCAGTAGTGTCATCTGATACAGAAACATACCAGTAAATTGTTTTCTTTCTGAGCATATTTGTCATTAATTTTGCAGCTGACCATAGTTATACCTGTTTTTGTTAAAATAACTTAAAGTTCCTTCACAGTTTTTAATCTTTGCTTTCAATGACAAAATTCATAATGCAGGTTTTGATTGGTTTACTAGAGTGGTTGAAAATTATATGAATGCTTCAGTGGTTTCTTATCCCTGTTTTATAATGTTTCAGTCCCTGTTTAAAAATGTATTATACTTTGGAACAAGGAGGTCCCCCAGTGTAAACTAATAACATGTAATTCACTGGTCATAGCCCATTGTAAGATCCTACTCTATAAGATCATACTATTTATCATTTATGACATTCTGAGTCAAATGTGTTTTTATCACTTTTACTCTTCAGTGAACACTTTTGAGGCATTGATTCATTTTCCTAATTGGGGATTTAACACCTTGATAGGAACAACAACAAAATATATATTTAACCAATGTAAACAACTCATGATGTCAAAGTTTGTTAGCTGAAACAAACAGTCCCCTCTTAACTATCCTTGTAAAGCATGTGTGACCCTTGGAACATAACAATTAAGAAGCTAAAGGAATTTCCTTGAAAGTCATAATTAATCTTTTCAATTTATGAAATGTTTATGATCAAAGCTTTTATCACTTTTTTAAAAAAATCAAACTGTCTATAGTAAACCAGTTAATTGATTGCCAGGGACCACCACTGGTCCCCAGACAACACTTAGGAGACACTGGCCAGAAGAAAGAATGAAAGAGAAGAGAAAAGATGCAGAGAAGAAGAGGTGATGGTTAACATTCTATGAGATGATCTCTGTGTAGCAGGTATTAAAAAAGAGTTTTCATATGGATTTAGACTCAATCTGTCTGGCTAGCTGGCCAAAGTCTGCATCTTTTCTGGTACTTAGTGGCGGCCAGAATGGAAGGATGGTGGCAAGTGTGTGTTTAATAGTCAATAGGGAATATATTGTGAATATATCCTCCTGTTCATCCCATCCTCCTCCCTAAACCCTGGCAACCAATGATCTTTTTACCGTCTTCATAGTCTTGCCTTTTTCAGAATGTCATATAGCTGGAATCATACAGTATGTAGCCTTTTCAGATTGGTTTCTTTCACTTAGTAAATATATTTAAAGTTTCTCCGTGTCTTTTATGGCTTGATAGTTCATTTCTTGTTAATACTGAATCATATCCCATTGTCTGGACATACCACAGCTTATTTATCCATTCGCTTACTGAAGGACATCTTGTTGCTTCGAGGTTTTGGCAATTACAAATAAAACTGCAGTACACATCTGTGTGCAAGTTTTTGTGTGGACATATATTTTCAACTTATTTAGGTAAATAACAAGGAGCGTAATTGCTGGATCATATGCTAAGAGTATGTTTAGTTTTGTAAGAAACTACCAAATTGTCTTTCAGAGTGGCTGTACATTTTGCATTCTGACCAGCAATAAGTTCCTGTTGCTCTGTATCCTTGCAGCAGTTGCTTTCTTCAGTGTTTTGGATTTAACCATTTATATCTCATTGTTTTATTTTTTATTTTTATTTTTTAAATAAACTTATTTATTAATTTTTGGCTGCATTGGGTCTTTGTTGCTGCACGTGGGTTTTCTCTAGTTGCGGCAAGCGGGGGCTGCTCTTCATTGCAGTGCTAGGGCTTCAGTAGTTGTGGCACGCGGTCTCAGTAGTTGTGGCTCACAGGCTCTAGAGCTCAGGCTCAGTAATTGTGGCGCACATGCTTAGTTGTTCCGCGGCATCTGGGATCTTCCTGGACCAGGGCTCGAACCCGTGTCCCCTGCTGTGGCAGGTGGATTCTTAACCACTGCGCCACCAGTTTTAATTTGCTATTCCCTAGTAACATACATGTTGAGTGTCTTTTCATATGCTTATTAAGAGTCTTGTCCTTCTCACACCTGTCAGAATGGCCATCATCAAAAAACCTACAAACACCCAGGAATGCAAGAATTCTTCAATATATGCAAATCAATCAATGTGATACAACATATTAACAAATTGAAAGAGAAAAACCATATGATCATCTCAATAGATGCAGAGAAAGCTTTCGACAAAATTCAACACCCTTTTATGATAAAAACCCTGCAGAAAGTAGGCATAGAGGGAACTTTCCTCAACATAATAAAGGCCATATATGCCAAACCCACAGCCAACATCATCCTCAATGGTGAAAAACTGAAACCATTTCCGTTAAGATGAGGAACAAGACAAGGTTGCCCACTCTCACCACTATTATTCAACATAGTTTTGGAAGTTTTAGCCACAGCAATCAGAGAAGAAAAAGAAATAAAAGGAATCCAAATCGGAAAAGAAGAAGTAAA
>NC_041233.1:50551288-50553968 GCF_002837175.3 Physeter macrocephalus
CAATGAAATATTACTCAGCCATAAAAAGAAATGAAATTGAGTTATTTGTAGTGAGGTAGATGGACCTAGAGTCTGTCATACAGAGTGAAGTAAGTCAGACAGAGAAAAACAAATACCATATGCTAACACATATATATGGAATCTAAGGGGAAAAAAAAGGTCATGAAGAACCTAGGGACAAGACGGGAATAAAGACACAGACCTACTAGAGAATGGACTTGAGGATATGGGGAGGGGGAAGGGTAAGCTGTGACAAAGTGATAGGGTGGCATAGACATATATACACTACGAAATGTAAAATAGGTAGCTAGTGGGAAGCAGCCACATAGCACAGGGAGATCAGCTCAGTGCTTTGTGACTACCTAGAGGGGTGGGATAAGGAGGGTGGGAGACGCAGAGGGAAGAGATATAGGAACATGTGTATATGTATAACTGATTCACTTTGTTATAAAGCAGAAACTAACACACCATTGTAAAGCAATTATACTCCAATAAAGATGTTAAAAAAAAATCTACAAACGGGGCTTCCCTGGTGACGCAGTAGTTAAGAATCCGTCTGCCAATGCAGGGGACACAGATTCGAGCCCTGGTCTGGGAAGATCCCACATGCCGTGGAGCAACTAAGCCTGTGTGCCACAACTACTGAGCCCGCGCGCCTAGTGCCTGTGCTCCACAACAAGAGAAGCCACTGCAATGAGAAGCTTGTGCACCAAAATGAAGAGTAGCCCCTGCTCGCTGCAACTAGAGAAAGCCTGCGCAGCAACGAAGACCAAACACAGCCAAAAATAAATAAATAAATAAATAAATTTTTTTTTATATCTACAAACAATAAATGCTGGAGAGGGTGTGGAGAAAAGGGAATCCTCTTGCACTGTTGGTGGGAATGTAAATTGATACAGCCACTATGGAGAACAGTATGGAGGTTCCTTAAAAAACTAAAAATAGATCTACCTTATGACCCAGCAATCCCACTACTGGGCATATACCCTGAGAAAACCATAATTCAAAAAGAGTCATGTACCAAAATGGTCATTGCAGCTCTATTTACAATAGCTAGGAGATGGAAGCAACCTAAGTGTCCATCATCGGATGAATGGATAAAGAAGATGTGGCACATATATACAATGGAATATTACTCAGCCATAACAAGACACGAAATTGAGTTATTTGTAGTGGGGTGGATAGACCTAGAGTCTGTCATACAGAGTGAAGTAAGTCAGAAAGAGAAAAACAAATATCATATGCTCACACATATTTATGGACTCTAAAAAACAAAAAAAAAAAATGGTCATGAAGAACCTAGGGGCAAGACGGGAATAAAGACGCAGACCTACGAGAGAATGGACTTGAGGACACGGGGAAGGGGATGGGTAAGATGGGACAATGTGAGAGAGTGGCATGGACATATATACACTACCAAATGTAAGATAGATAGCTAGTGGGAAGCAGCCGCATAGTACAGGGAGATCAGCTCAGTGCTTTGTGACCACCTAGAGGGGTGGGATAGGGAGAGTGGGAGGGAGGGAGACGCAAGAGGGAAGAGATATGCAGGTATATGTATAACTGATTCACTTTGTTATAAAGCAGAAGCTAACACATCATTGTAAAGCAGTTAAACTCCAATAAAGATGTTTTAAAAAAAGAAAAAAAAAGAGTCTTATGTCTTCTTTGATGAGGTGTCTGTTAAGTCTTTTGATTGTTTTGTTTTTTGTTTTTGCGGTACGCGGGCCTCTCACTGTTGTGGCCTCTCCCGTTGCGGAGCACAGGCTCCGGACGCACAGTCTCAGCGGCCATGGCTCACAGGCCCAGCCACTCCACAGCACATGGTATCCTCCCGGACCGGGGCACAAACCCGCGTCCCCTGCATCGGCAGGCAGACTCTCAACCACTGTGCCACCAGGAAACATCAGTTTTCTTATTGTTGAGTTTTAAATGTTCTTTGTGTATTTTGGATAACAGTTCTTTATCAGGTATATCTTTTGCAAATATTTTTTCCCAGTCTGTGGCTTGTCTTCTCATTCTCTCGATCTTTCTTCTTTTTTAATGTAGTCATTTACAGCTATAAATTTCTCTCTAAGCACTGCTTGGATTTCTGCTTTGATCTGTTGATTATTCAGGAGTGTGTTGTTTAATTTTCACATATTTGTAAATTTCCCAAATGCCCTTCTCTTATTGATTTCTAATTCCATTCCATCGTGATCAAAGAACATACTTTGCTGTCTGTTCTTTTAAATGATTAAGGCTTGTTTTATGGCCTAGCAAGCTTTATACTTGCAAATGTTCCATGTGTACTTGGGAAGATGTGTGTTCTTTTTTTATTATTATTTTTTAAAACATCTTTATTGAAGTATAATTGCTTTACAATGGTGTGTTAGTTTCTGCTTTATAACAAAGTGAATCAGTTATACATATACACATGTTCCCTTATCTCTTCCCTCTGCGTCTCCCACCCTCCCTATCCCACCCCTCTAGGTGGTCACAAAACACCGAGCTGATCTCCCTGTGCTATGCGGCTGCTTCCCACTAGCTATCTATTCTACGTTTGGTAGTGTATATATGTCCATGCCACTCTCTCACTTTGTCACAGCCTACCCTTCCCCCTCCCCACATCCTCAAGTCCATTCTCTAGTAGGTCTGTGTCTCCATTCCCATCTTACCCCTAGGTTCTTCATGACCTTTT
>NC_041233.1:50554414-50615514 GCF_002837175.3 Physeter macrocephalus
CCTTTGTCAGTTGCTTCATTTGCAGATATTTTCTCCCATTCTGAGGGTTGTCTTTTGGTCTTGTTTATGGTTTCCTTTGCTGTGCAAAAGCTTTTAGGTTTCATTAGGTCCCATTTGTTTATTTTTTGTTTTTATTTCCATTTCTCTAAGAGGTGGGTCAAAAAGGATCTTGCTGTGATTTATGTCATAGAGTGTTCTGCCTATGTTTTCCTCTAAGGGGGATGTGTGTTCTGGTGGTGGTGGTGGTGTTGGTAGAGTGTGATATAAATATCTAGTTGACTCATAGAATTTTGTTTGTTTGTTTGTTTGGTTGGGTTTTTTTTTTTGCGGTATGCGGGCCTCTCACTGCTGTGGCCTTTCCCGTTGTGGAGCACAGGCTCTGGACGCACAGGCTCAGTGGCCATGGCTCACGGGCTCAGCCGCTCCATGGCATGTGGGATCCTCCTGGACCGGGGCACGAACCCGTGTCCCCTGCATCGGCAGGCGGACCGTCAACCACTGCGCCACCAGGGAAGCCCAACTCATAGAATTTTGAAGTCTTCTATTTCCTTGTTGTTCTTTTACCTATTCTTCATTGATAGTGGGCTCTTGAAGTCTACAGCTATTGTTGAATTGTCTGTTTTTCCAGTTTTGCCCATTTTTGCTTCGTTTATTTTGGACTGTTGTTAGGTGCATAAATGTTCCTAATTCTTATGTCTTTCTGATGGATTGTCCCTTTTACCATCATAAAATGTCCTTCTTTGTTTCTAGTAACACTTTTTGTCTTAAAGTTGATTTTAACTGATATCAGTGTTGCCACTTCCACTCTTTATGTAAATTCTTAGATTGCTTTCAAGTTAAATTTTATTACAGCTTTGTTTTTTATTTCTTTATTGTTCTCAACTAAGCATTAATTCAAACTTCTGTGTAGAGACAGAGATAACTGACAGTTACCCTCAAAAACTGGTTGTCAAATGTTAACTGGAGTGTAAAGCTGAGAAGGAAAATATATTCACTAGGGACGATGAGGAATGATTCCTGGGAGAAACCTTTCCTAGAAAATCTAGCAAATAAAATAATAGTTGTTACTATTTTATTTTATAATATTTTCTTTTAATAATATTAACAGTGATATCAGTAGCTATCACTTCCTAACAGGCACTGACTCTTTGCCAGGCACTATGTCAATCAGTTTGCCTATATTATTTTAAGCTTCTCAAAAGCTCTACACAATAGATAGTGTCCTTATTCTACAGTTAAGCAAACAGACTTGGCAAATTTATTTAATGGAATCCCATGGGTTTCTAGCAAGTAAGGAGCCAGGATTTTAAATTGCCAAAGCACATCAGAAGCTAGATGGGAAGGTTACCTAAAGGATGCAGTTTTGCTTGGTCAGCCTCCCAATGCACAAAGCAGGTTAGAGAAAGAGGAGGAGTAAATTTGGAGAGGCAAACAGAATATTGAGCACAATTAGTTTATATGTTAATATATTCTAGACTAGTATACTGTACATCATGTTCTATGCTTTTTTTTTCTTAGCAATATATGGTAGATGCCATTTTATATTAGTGTATAAAGAGCTTTCTTTTTCTTTGTAGTTGTACAGTATTCTGTTACAAAAATGTATGGTTATATAACCAGTCTCCTAATGATGGACATACAGGTTGTTTGTAATTTTTTTACTCCTACAAAGAGTGCCGTCATAAACAACTGTGTAAAATAATTTTACACATGTGCAAAATGACTAGAGTGGAATTGCTATAAGTCAAAGGGTATGTGCAGTTATAACATTAGTAGACATCATCAAATTGGCTTTTGTAGAGATTATGTCTGTTTAATCTTCCCAACAGTGTATTGGAGTGCCTGCTTTTCCATTGCCTTTACCAACATGCTACTATCAATATACAGAACTAATTATATCTGCTGCCTTAGCATTGATCAAAGCTCAGCAGAATGTTCACTAAGGTTTTTTTCTTTTATTATGAAATTTCATTTGTTGAGAAAGAATATATAACTACATATGAGGAATAATGACTAATAAACCATCATCCATTTACTTATGCCTCAGGTTTAGAAATAAAATATCCTGGTGATTTCAACTTTTTATCATTAAGTAATGACTATTTTATCTATAAGAATTTTGTGTGTGTGTGTCTTAAACTTCTATATAATATAGACATGATAATATAGAATACAGTTGCCCCTCGGTATCTGCAGGAGGTTGGTTCCAGGACCCCTGCAGATACCAAAATCCATGGATGCTCAAGTCCCTTATATAAAATGGCATAGTATTTGCATATAATTTATGCACATACTATATACTTTATTTTATTTATTTATTTTTGGCCACGTTGGGTCTTCATTGCGGTGTGCAGGCTTCTCCTTGCCATGGCTTCTCTTGTTGCTGAGCATGGGCTCTAGGCGCGCAGGCTTCAGTAGTTGTGGCACACGGGCTTAGTTGCTCCGCAGCATGTGGGATCTTCCTGGACCAGGGATCGAAACTGTGTCCCCTGCGTTGGCAGGTGGATTCTTAACCAGTTCGCCACCAGGGAAGTCCCCCTAGTATATACTTTAAATCATCTCTAGATTACTCATAATATTCTAATACAATGTAAATGGTAAGTTGTTGCTGGTGTGCAGCAACTTTGAGTTTTGCTTTGGGGAACTTTCTGGAATTTTTTTCCCCTAGATATTTTCATTCTGCAGTTGGTTGAATATGCAGATGCAGAACCCAAAGATTTGGAGGGCCAACTGTAGAATGAAAATATAGCTATACCAGCTTTTTTAAAATAGATTTGTTGGGCTTCCCTGGTGGCACAGTGGTTGCGCGTCCGCCTGCCGATGCAGGGGAACCGGGTTCGCGCCCTGGTCTGGGAGGATCCTACATGCTGTGGAGCGGCTGGGCCCGTGAGCCATGACCGCTGAGCCTGCGCGTCCGGAGCCTGTGCTCCACAACGGGAGAGGCCACAGCAGAGGGAGGCCCGCATACCACAAAAAAAAAAAAAAAAGAAATAGATTTGTTATTTTAGGACAATTTTTAATTTACAGAAAAATTTTAAAGATAGTACAGAGAGTTCCCAAATATCCCATATCCAGTTTCCTCTGTTATTAACACCTTATGTAGTATGGTACATTTGTTATAATTAATGTACCAGTACTGATATTATTAACTGAAGTCCATACTTTACTCAGGTTTTCTTAATTTTTTCCCTAATGTCCTTATTCTGTTCCAGGATCCTGTTCAGGATATTTTATTACATTTAATCATGTCTCCTTAATGCTCCTCTTGGCAGTAGCAGCTTCTCAGACTTTCCTTGTTTTTGTTGACCTTGACGGTTTTGAGGAATACTGGTTAGATGTTTTATAGAATGTCTCACAATTCGGATCTGTCTGATGTTTTGCCCATTATCTACTGGGGTTATGAGTTTTGGGGTACAAGACCACAGAGATGAAGTGCCATTTTCATCACATCACAGGCACATACTATCAATATTACTTATCACTCATGATATTGACCTTGATCATCTCAGTAAGGTTATGTTTGTCAGGTTTTTTCACTGTAAAGTTATTCTTTTTCCCCCCTTTCATACCAGCTTTTTTTGATGTTGTTGCATTTGCTTATCTTTTCTCATCCTTTTATTTTTCAGTTCTTCTGAATTCTTTTATAAATAAGTGTAAACTTACTGTGATACTCATATAGTTGGGTTTTTACTGTCAAATTTTATGCATTCTATTTGTCCTTTTTTCTCTTTTTTTCCCCTTTAGTTGATCATCTTCTGGATTGAAATGCTTTTTCCTCTGATACTATATTTTCCCCTGTACTTTTTTTTTTTTTGGCTGCATTGAGTCTTCATTGCTGCGTGTGGGATTTCTCTATTTGCGGCAAGCGGGGGCTACTCTTTGTGGCGGTGCACAGGCTTCTTATTGCCGTGGCTTCTCTTGTTGCGGAGCATGGGCTCTAGGCGCACGGGCTTCAGTAGTTGTGGCACGTGGGCTCAGTAGTTGTGGCTCGCAGGCTCTAGAGCATAGGCTCAGTAGTTGTGGCGCACAGGTTTAGTTGCTCTGTGGCATGTGGGATCTTCCCGGACCAGGGCTTGAACCCGAGTCAAACCCGTGTCCCCTGCATTGGCAGGTGGATTCTTAACCACTGTGCCACCAGGGAAGTCCCAGAAATACAAAGGATCTTAAGAAAGTACTGTGAGCAGTTGTATGCCAACAAATTGGATAACCTAGAAGTAAATTATAAATTCCTAGAAACATAAAACCTACAAAGACTGAATCATGAAGAAATAAAAAATGTGAAGAGACCAATAACAACTAAGGACATCATAAAGCTCCCAACAAAGAAAAACCCAGGACCAGATGGTTTCACTGGTGAATTCTGCCAAACACTTAAGGAAGAATTAATGCCAGTCTTTCTCAGACTCTTTAAAATTAAAGAGGAGGGAACATTCCCAGATGCATTTTATGAGGCCAGCATTACCCCGATACCAAAGCCAGATACGGACACTATAAGAAAACTACAAGCCAATATCCCTGATGAATATAGATGAAGAAATTCTCAACAAAATATTAGCAAAACAAATCCAACAGCATATTAAAGCATCATACACCATGATCAAGTGGGATTTATCCCTGGGATGCAAGGATGGTTCAATATCTGCATATCAATCAGTGTGATATATACCACATTAATAGAATGAAAGATAAAAATCTTATCTCTGCATCTCATTATCTGCAGGATGCAGAAAAGCATTTGACATAATTCGACATCCTTTCATGATAAAAACTCTCAACAAATTGGGTATAGAAGGACGTACCTCAACGTAATAAAGGCTGTTTATGACAAACCCTCACAGCTAACATCATACGCAGTGTACCCACTAAGATCAAGAACAAAACAAGGATGTCTGTTCTCACCACTCCCATCCTACCCAGAGCAATTAGTCAAGAAAAAGAAATAAAAGACATCTGAATCCGAAAGAAAGAAGTAAAATTGTCTTTGCTTGGAGATGATATGATCTTATATATAGAAAATCCTAAAGACTCCACCAAAACCCTGTTAGAACTAATAAATGAATTCATTAAAGTTGCAGAATACAAAATCAACATAAAAATCAGCTGTATTTCTATATATACACTAAGCTATCTGAAAAAGAAATAAAATAATCCCATTTATAATACCAAAAATAATAAAATACTTAGGAATAAAACAAAATTTCAACACATTGATGCAAGAAATTAAAGAAGACACAAATAAATGAAAAACTATCTCATATTCATGGATTGGCAGAATTAATACTGTTAAAATGTCCGTACTACCCAAAGCCATCTATATATTCAGTGTAATCCCTGAAAGTCCAATGGCATTTTTTTACAGAATTAGGAAAAATAATCCTAAAATTGTATGGAACTACAAAAGACCCCAAATAGCCAAAGCAATCCTGAGAAAGAAGAACAAAGCAGGTGGCATCACATTTACTGATTTAAACTTTATTACAAAGCTATAATAAAGCAATATGGTACTAGTGTAAAAAGACACGTAGGCCAATGGAACAGAGTTGAGAGCCCAAAATTAAACCCACACATATATGTTCAACTAATATTTGACAAGGGAGCCAAGAATACTCAGAGAAGTCTCTTCAATAAGTGATGTTGGGAAAACTGAATTGTTACATGCAAAAGACTGAAATTGGTCCCTGTCTTATTCCACTCACAAAAAGTAACTCAAAATGGATTGGAGATTTAAATTTAGGACCAGAAACTATAAATGTTCTAGAATAAAACATAGGAAAGTCTCCTTGACATTGATCTTGGCAATGATTTTTTTGGATATGACACCAAAAGCACAAGCAACAAAAGCAGAAGTAAGTTGGACTATATCAAACTAAACAGCTTTTGCACAGCAAAAGAAACAATTAGCAAAATGAAAAGGTAACCTATGGAATGAGAAAATACTTGTAAATCATCTGTCTGATAGGGGATTAATATCCAAAATATAAGGAATTTATATAACTCAATATCCAAGAACAAAAACCATACACAATCTGATTTTAAAACCTCTGATTTTAAAATGGGTTAAGATCTTGAATAGAAAATTTTCTGTAGAAGACATACAAATGGTCAACTGATGCATGAAAAGATACTCAACATCACTAATCATTGGGGAAATGGAAATCAAAACCACAATGAGATGTTATCTCACATCTGTTAGAATAGTTATTAACAAAAAGACAATAGACAGCAAGTGTTAACAAGGCTGTGGAGAAAAGGGTACTGTGTGCACTGTTTGTGGGGATGTTAATTGGTACAACCACTATGAAACCACTATGAAAAACTATGTGGAGATTACTCAAAAAAAGTTTTTTAACTATCATGTGATCCAGCAATCCCACTTCTGAGTAGATATCCGAAGGAATTAAATCACTGTCTGGAAGAGATACCTACACCCCCATGTTCACTGCAGCATTATTCGCAATAGCCAAGACATGGAAAACAACCTAAGTGTCCATCGACGGATGAATGGATAAAGAAAATGTGTGTATATATACAGTAGAATATTCAGCCTTTTTTAAAAAAAATAAAAGGAAACCCTGCCTTTTGCAAGAACATGGGTAGATCTTAAGGGCATTGTGCTAAGCGAAATAAGTCAGAGAAAGACAAATACTGTATGTTCTCGAAAGACAAATACTGTATGTTCTCACTTATATGTGGACTCTAAAATATCCAAACTCAAATAGTAAAATGGTTGGGGCAGGGGGTTGGGGAATATTGGGAAATGTTGGTCAAGGGCTACAAACTTCCATTTAGAAGATGAATGAGCTCTAGAGATCAATGTACAGTATGGTGACCATAATTAGCACTGTATTATATAAATGAAGGTTAAGAGAGTAGATCTTAAGTGTTAGCACCACAAAGATGGTAATTATGTAAGAGGATTGAAGTGTTAACTAACCTTATTGTGGTGATCATTTCTCAATATATATTATCAAATTATCATATTCTACACCTTAAATATACATGTTATATGTCAATAATAATAAAGCTGGAAAAATGTATAGTTATCTTTTTTTATGATAAGACTGATCAGTGGATATAGGTGTTATCAACCTGATACATCCAACAGAATTCCCTGTCAGTTTCCACCTACTGGTTTTAGCAGAGATTGATAATTTTTTTATTCATTGCCTCTAGATCTATTATTTCATTCGATGGTACAGAAGAATGACATTGTAATTCTTTCTCTTTTTTTTTTTTTGAGTTTGTTAGCTTAGAATACTTAATAAAGGTGAAAGAAGGGATTGCTAAATTGGGGTGAATAGCACATATACTTTTACCAGATTAGGTACTATACCATTTTATATGCACCTACAATGGATGAGTTTGCCTGTTTACTTACAGCTTTGCCAGTAGATTGGCTAACATTTTAGTTTGTTGGTATAATCTGTTAAGTAAGAAAAGGTATCTCAGAGTTTTCATTTCTATTTCTTTATGAGTGAGGTGGCTAACCATTGGAAAGCAAGAAAGAATGCTGTTGTGGTTTTTTGTTTTTGTTTTTTTTTTTAACATCTTTATTGGAGTATAATTGCTTTACAATGATGTGTTAGTTTCTGCTGTATCACAAAGTGAATCAGCTATACTTATACATATATCTCCATATCCCCTCCCACTTGCATCTCCCTCCCACCCTCCCTATCCCACCCCTCTAGGTGGTCACAAAGCACAGAACTGATCTCCTTGTGCTATGCAGTGCTTCCCACTAGCTATCTATTTTACATTTGGTAGTGTATATATGTCCATGCCACTCTCTCACTTCATCCCAGCTTACCCTTCCCCCTCCCCGTGTCCTCAAGTCCATTCTCTACGTCTGCATCTTTATTCCTGTCCTGCCCCTAGGTTCTTCAGAACCTTTTTTTTTTTTTTTAAAGATTCCATATATGTGTTAGCATACATTATTCGTTTTTCTCTTACTGACTTACGTCACTCTGTATGACAGACTCTAAGTCCAACCACCTCATTACAAATAACTCAATTTCATTTCTCTTTATGGCTGAGTAATATTCCATTGTATATATGTGCCACATCTTCTTTATCCATTCATCTGTTGATGGACACTTAGGTTGCTTCCATGTCCTGGCTGTTGTAAATAGAGCTGCAATGTACATTGTGGTACATGACTCCTTTTGAATTAGGGTTTTCTCTGGGTATATATATGCCCACTAGTGGGATTGCTGGGTCATATGATAGTTCTATTTTTAGTTATTTAAGGAACCTCCATACTGTTCTCCATAGTGGCTGTATCAATTTACATTCCCACCAACAGTGCCAGAGGGTTCCCTTTTCTCCACACCCTCTCCAGCATTTATTGTTTGTAGACTTTTTGATGATAGCCATTCTGACCAGTGTGAGGTGATACCTCACTGTAGTTTTGATTTGCATTTCTCTAATGATTAGTGGTGTTGAGCATCCTTTTGTTTGAAAAAGGGTACTAAATATATATTAATTTTCTCCAAATTTAAAAAAGTTTTTCATGGCTTCAATTTAATGAGAATTTTACGTTTTTAATATTTTCTAAGCTATCAGTTACTTTCTAAGAATAGTCTGCATTGTTTCCTCTAACCACATGGCCCTCTGTTACTCACTGTAAATCCAAGCGGTTACTTTCCTAACTGCTCTCATAAAATATATTGTTGGCTTATTTCATTACTTGAAAACCAGTACAGACTTAAGAATTCAGGTACTTTCTTCATATAATTAAGAGTTTCTAGTAATATTTACACTTGGCCATCAGAGAAGTGTTTATTTTTGCTTTGCATTATATCTAAACGTCTATGGATGATCAAAATAAAGGAATTGAAAAACCAAAATCCTATTCCATAATGATTCAATCTTTGAGTACCCTCTGATGTTAAATTTTGTAGGTAGGCATCTCATTAGATCTTCTTTGGCCCTCCTTTATATACCCTCTTAAGAGGCAGATGACTAGAATGCCTTCAAAGTAAGGATTTCTTGTGTTTATTGCTGGATCACATCTAGTCTTGTTCCCTAAGATTTAAATATAAATTTGTTTTAATAAGTATCTTCAATAGGGTGAGGCTTTCTGGGTGCACACTATATATAAATACTGGTACCTGAATTATAGGTCTAAAACACAATTACAGAATCTTACATTTTTTAAAAAGTAATTACTAACTATAGTCTGGTGTCTTCTCCCTCTTCATTCTCAGATTCCCTGGCACCATGAATTTTCCTCTTCCTCCTTGTCCTAGACCTTTAGGCAAAAAAGATCTGTCCTTTATTTCTTACCTCAGATTTTCCTGAAACAGTCTTATTTTTATACCAGAGCCTTATACCATAACTTTTTCCTCAAATATCTGTCTTGGATTATACCTCCTATTCCAGAGTTCTATTCTACTTAATTTAGTATGCCATTTTTGAAAGAACTGATATCCGATGTTGGTACAGTGTAACACTAAGTACTGTATCAAGAGCTTCATATGCATTAATTTTCACAAAAACTCTGAGGTAGATATTATCTTCATTATCATTATAGATGTAGAAATTGAGGTCTGGAGATAGCATTTTGTCCAAATTCATACGGTAGACCCTACCTAATCCTTACTCCCCTTGTTATTTTGCCTCCTAAGGAGCCTACTGTGGGTTTCTCATATAAAGGGGAAAAGAAAATGAAACAGTAATGTCAGGTTGACTTTCCTTAGGGTATGGTTACCTGAATTTTATGATAACCCTTTGTTATTCTCTAAAAAGTAGTTTTTCTTATTAATAAAAGTAATTCTCATCATAGAAAATTTGAAAAATATAGGTATGTTTAAAGAAGAAAAAAGAATATGTAATAACAATTCCTTGGCATATATGTAGTAAGTGCATAATTAATATTGCCATCTATTTTTATGTATTAATGATAATTGATGGTGGTGTTTCTTTTATCACAGCTTTTTCAACTTTTAATTTGGAAATTCAAAGAATTTAATACCTTAGGCATGGTTTCTCCTAAAAGACAAAACATTTTTTCTCTAATAAGGTTTAATATTTCTTTATCCTTTCTAACAACTTTGTTTTATATTTAACTACTTAAGATTGATGCTACTTTCTCTTTTTTTTGTACTCACTTTAGATACAAAATCTTGTGGATTCTATTCGTTTATTCTGACTTTAAATATTCTCAGTTTTCCTAAAATATCATATTCATTTTAGTATGCCTGTCACCAGGAACTTCCTTCCTGCCTATTGTGTCATGTTCTTCAGAGATCTGGCTAACGATTTTTATCAATTAACCCCCACCTTACTGGCATACTAGCTTTTTAAAAATATATAAACCCTTTGAATAAAGTCTTTCGCCTCGGGCTCCCCTGGTGGCGCAGTGGTTGAGAGCCTGCCTGCCGATGCAGGGGACACGGGTTCGTGCCCCAGTCCGGGAAGATCCCACTGCAGGGACACGGGTCCGCAGAGCGGCTAGGCCCGTGAGCCATGGCCGCTGAGCCTGCACGTCCGGAGCCTGTGCTCCGCGAAGGGAGAGGCCACAACAGTGAGAGGCCCGCGTACCGCAAAAAAAAAAAAAAAAAAAAAAAAAAAGTCTTTTGCCTCTAGTTAGAAGGTCTTCTAGCATGCCCCCCTTTTCAGAGCATAGATTTCAAGGTCAAGATTCACTTCTGTTAATTAGTAAATACATACATACAGACAGTAATATTAAAACTCTTTGCACCCTTACCCCCTCTATAATCTTTACTTTAAATTTGTTAACATGTATCTGTGTAGTTTGTATGATACTATCATATATTTGTAAGTTTTGCCGTAAAGTTTTCCAGTTGTTTAATGTGTATTTATTGTTTGGCCCTAACTAGATTGTAGGCTCCTTGGAGGCAGAGGCTAGTGTGTTAAATTTTATTTACATTTTTTTTAATGCATAGTAAAATGCTGTGTGTACAATAGGTGCTTAATAAGTACTTAGTAGTTGACGTTATAGCCCTCAAATATTCTATGGGCTAATCTTTTCTAATGGGAAAAATATAAGCTTTCCCTTGGCACGAGCTATGTACTCATAAAGAACTACTTTGATGATCTTTAGTTACTTTTCTTGGTAATACACTATATATATACACCAAGACATAATATTCATCTGCTTTGACTCTGAATCTTTTATTCATCATTTGTTTTGTTTTGAGGGGGTGTTGGTCAATTATTATTAGTTTGGTTAAATAAAAAATTGTCCAAGAACATATCCTTTCTTTTGACAATCTAATGACTAACTTTCATCATTAAGCAAAGTAAATTAAAGCCAGAGTTTGCAGGATGTTTGTTTTTACATAAAAAATGGTAAAATCTCAACCTACAAGCAGAGCAATTAAAGATGAACTTAAATGAGCTTGTCTGGGGCTCTTAGACCTAGCCTCTGGCATCTTAGTGTTTAAAACAGTGATGAATGCTAGAGAAAGAGTTAAAAGTTAAAACTCTTTACTATCCCATCAAAATTCCCACGTTTTTAACTCAATTGAATTGGTGGTTGTGATATTCATGTTTTCAGTAAAATCCACATTTGTTGTTGGACCATATAATTAATACTTTTTTTAAGTTGTTTTTTTAACAATGAATTGAGTCAAATACTTGCCAGAGTGCTGCAGCTAGGTCCTTTGCCATTATATTCTGATGCCCTGTGGAACAGGCCAAAGTGCCCTGATATACTGCCACGTACCATGTGCTGAAGATAGCTGTAGCTTAGACAGTCCCTGAGGGTGATAGATACCAATCATCATTAAAAAGCATTTTTTAAGCACCTATCTGTACATGGTTCTATCCTAGGCACTGTACAAAACGAGTTAAACAGACATGGCCCCTGCCCCCTGGGAGTTTTCAATCTCAGATGATGCTGACATGGACAGACTTAAAGGATATTGAGACAACTGAACAAACATTGAACAAGAAAATAAAGTACTAACATTATGCACAAGCAAAGGGGTAAGTGCATTTTGTGGGATAGTATGTAAAGGAAGCCTCGTGGAACAGGCTTCCACGAGGCTTAAGCCTCGTGAACAGGGTGGGGTAGAACAATTAGCCTATCAGGTTAGGTTAGTTTTCACTGGGAATTTGGGTTTTCATACAGATTTAATCAAAGTAGGGACAGGACATTCCAGAAATAGTGTGCAACAAAAAGAAGACTTGGAGCAAGGAAAGAAGTTTAGAACTGTATTGTTAGACTCTTGGTGACCTTGAAAATCTGCAATTCTCAGCAGTTCTGAACCTGAAAGTGGGGTTGATGTTTTGGCTTAGCAAGTTGGCATTTGAGTTGGGTCTGGCAATCTCTTTTATAAATTTGGCCACTTAACAGAAACGTTGGAGTTCATGGGAGCTGTTATCATCTCAGGGACTTATACAAGGTTATCTTGTGAAGCATTAAATTTTGTTTCGTGTTAGAAACTTTAGCACCCTGGTAGTGTTCAGAAATTATTTTTCAAGAATTGGTCAGAGGTGTTTTTGAGGATACCTTTCTATCCCCAAGAAAGGTCCTGGGAATTCTGGGTATGATTGTATGCAGTGCCAGGAGATTTTGAACACTAAGTATTACCTGCCCTTCAGTCATTAATTCTTAATTTCCAAAATGTACCTTTAACACCATGCACACAGAGACTTGAATTTAAATCACAACACAACAATCACAACAAATCTACCTTTGCAGTGTCTGGCAGATAAAACTGATTACTTCTTTTCAGTAGACATGGACTTAGGAGTTTCCCTAATAGTTCTCAGCTTACTGTTTGATGTCATTCAAATCTGAAATGCAAAGATTTGAATTTACCCAAAACATTACGTATAGTTATTTTCTTTACAAAAGCTTTATTGTGCAAAAGAATTCACAATAGATTTTTATTTTTTTATTTTATTTTTTTTTTTTTTGGCGGTAAGTGGGCCTCTCACTGCTGGGGCCCCTCCCGCCGCAGAGCACAGGCTCCAGACGCGCGCAGGCCCAGCGGCCATGGCTCATGGGACCAGCCGCTCCGCGGCACGTGGGATCCTCCCAGACTGGGGCACGAACCTGCATCCCTTGCATAGGCAGGCGGACTCCCAACCACTGCGCCACCAGGGAAGCCCTAGATTTCCTTTTAATTGCAAATTTCCCTAATGCTCTTTAAATTATTGAATTTTCGAAACTTGTATTTATACAAAGCTTCTCCAATTGCCATTCATTGTGTAAATACAGTACTGTCGGAAACATAAGTGATGAAGCCCACTGAGGCATTAAAAATTCAATAATACCTTTTTAAAATACTAAATAAAACCTTTTTATGCTCTTGCATATTTAACTTGCGAAGTACGTTTATTCATACTTCTTCCTCCCCATTAGAATTGAGATTTTCAAGGGCTAGAATCTTGCCTTTCCTCATTTCCCGTAACTGTTTGTACTTTAATCTGACAATAAGAAGAGGCTAGTGACTGTTGCTGTTTTCCTTTTATGACCTCAAGTCATAGGATAGTACATGATAAGCTTCCTAGTAAGAAAAATATGATTGAGGGACTGCATCCGGAGGATTTGAGTGATTGTTCTTATTCATCAAACAGCTTGCCTAGATAATCTTTAGCTCTCAGAAATACCTCCCCTGGGTGGCAGTTTACAATTCTAACGGTATGTTTACCACTAGGCATTTATTCTTCCTTTTAAATATTAAACTAATCTTGGACTAGTCTATCTGGAAAAGACTTGAGAGGTTTAGGCAAAATAAACTTAAGACAAAAGCCTAGACAGAATTTTGCCAGAAAAACTGGAAATAGGGATTATAAAATGCAGCCAATGACTTCCTTTAATCCAGCACATCTGTTGCATATGACCCAAGGGATAAGTAAAAAATTTCCAGAAGGAAGTATGAGGACTTATTTGTTTGTTTTTGTTTGTACAGAAAGAATTCATACCCAGTGATTCAGAAGAAAATTGAAAATTGAGCTTATTCTGTTGGAACCTTCTGAGATCTTTAAAGGAAAGACAATTCAAACATCTATCTATTGTCCGTGTTCATAATAGATAAAATCGGTAGTGACTGATTACTTTTTAGGAACCATGTTTTCATCTAAATGATGTTACTTTTTTTAGGAATTATATTGCTTTGCTCCATCAGTAGATCTTTCCAAGCACCCTTTTGAAAAGGGTGGGGGATGGGGGAAGAAGGTCAGCTGGAAGCAGGTAAAATACCTTCTCTCCTAATACATTCTGATTCTGACTGGGTAGAAAATAGTCTCATAACTTGGGCTTCATACAGAATAATGAAAAAGGAAGACCTAGAGATTTTCATATCATAGTTTTTCATAAGTACCTCAGTAGAGAGTTAACCAAATTTTTGAAAATCAAAGGAATTGGGATTTGTCAATAAGCAAAATAAAAAGGTTACTTTCGCTTTGGAGCTCATATTCTAGTTCAGGAGCCAACAAACTTTTTTTCTGTAAAAAAAAAAAAAAAATATATATATATATATATATATATAGTAAATACAGTTGACCCTTGAACAGTGCAAGCTTGGAGGGGGGAAGAGGTGCCAACCCTCTGTGCAGTCAAAAACCCACATATAACTTATAGTCGGCCCTCCGTATCCACAGCTCCTCTGTATCCCTCCATATCCATGGATTCAACCAACCAGAGGATTGTGTAGAACTGTAGTATTTACTATTGAAAAAAATCCTAGTGTAAGTGGATCCATGTAGTTCAAACCCGTGTTGTTCAAGGGTCAGCTAACTTTGCATGTAGCCATATTTCTCGAAAACTTTATTTACAATAACAGTGAGGTGGATTCGGCCCATGGGCCATAGTTTTTCAACCCTTATTGTAGTAGGTGGAAACAATAAGTAAATTAGAGTATGTTAGGTGGTAAGTGCTTTAGGAAAAAGAAAAATAGAGCAGAGTCATCAAATAGGGAGTATGATGAAGTTGACAGGTTGGGCCTCACTGAGGTCAAGAAAAAGAGGAGGAACCAGCAAAGGAGACTGAAAAGTTAGTGACTGGTGATATGGAAAGAAAACCAAGAGATGGTGATGTCCTGGAGATGCAATGATTATTGGGAAGAAGAAGGGAACATCTATCAGATACTGGTGGTAGGCCAAATAAGAGGAAGGCTGAGATTAGACCATTGGATTTAGCTATGTGTGGGTTGTTAGTGACCTTGATGAGCAATTTTGGTGGAGTGGATTCAAGAGAGAATTGGAGAGAGAGTGAAAACAGAAGTCTTCTGAGTGATTTTGTTGTAAAGGGAACAAAGAAATGGAGCAGTGGGAAAAGAAGGATCAAGAGAAGGGGTTTCTTTTTTTTTTTTTAAGATTGAATAAATAATGACATGTTTGATGAAAATAATCCAATAAAGGGTAGAGGGAAATGATGTAGGAGGGTAGAAGTGAATTGCTAGAGCTGTGTCTTTGAGTTGGTGAGGGGATGGGATCTGGTGTATAAGTGGGGATTGACTTCAGATACGTGTGATGTTGGTAGGTGGAAACATGCTGTAAAGAGTCTGTAGTTGTTGTTTTGTGGCTTCAATTTTCTGATTAAAGAACTATCGATAGAGAATATGAAAGCTGAAGTTTTGAGGTTTTATATATACCTATTGGCTTTAACTTTTAGTACCAGCATTTCAGGGATCTTTGGTGACTTACTAAAATGCTTTTTATTGTGCCTTCTGAGAGGGTTATAAACTTAAACCTGCAAATTTGTGTATTTTAAGGATTAAACCCTACATTATGAGATTAAATAATGATACATGTAATGTGTGGCACAGCGCCTGCTATCATGTAGAATGTAGAGTCAGTATACATTGAACTAGGCTTACTTTATCTCTTTGGTCCCAAAAGATACTTTGTCATAGTTTTAAATGTTATGTAAGTTAGATTTTGACAATAGTAAGTTTATATGCTAAATTTAAATCATTGGTCCCTTTGACATATCTCCTAGTGTTCTTCCTTCTTCACAGTATGGTCTGTCTTTATACAGTGACTAGTAATATTACTGGCTCCATCAATCAGGGCTCCATCAATCAGGGCTCCATAGATGGATGCTTGTTCTTTTAATGATTTTATCGTCATATTGCTATTTGAATTTCTTTGTACAATGAAAATAAATTGGTTTTGTGTACAGCATCCTCCTATAGATTGTAAGCCCCCAGAGGTAGGTAATACCTCTTATACATTTCTAAGAAAATGTCCTAAGTAATAGTTTGTACGTAGAGGGCATTCAACAAATATGATGATTACTAACTAAGACAAGGTTGCATGTTCCTTTAGTTCAACTTAGATATTCAGTTCTTTAGGCCTTGCTCTAATTCAGGTCTAAGACTTTTCCACTATTCTGGAAAATTCTGGAGCTAAATTATATCGGGCTTAATTGCAATTATTATAATTCCTCCTAGTATAGTTATTCCAAATAACTACCAGAGGAGATAATAACCAAATTTCACTTTGTAAGCACATAATAATAGAAGCATAATTGGCATATACAGCTGTTGGAATACCGTAAAAACTGGCATGATCATTAAAAGTAGTTTGTTAGAGACTAGTACTCAACTAAATATAGTATATTGGATATCAAAGTAAGATAGGTTGACTTTGTGTAACTACAAAAAAATAGCCTAGGTTACCTTCACACACTATCAAGGAAGTAATAAGTGAAGTCAAAAAGTGATAGTCTTACCAAGTACTATAGAATCTAATTGTGGCCAGGAACTGTTTGTGAAGAGCAAGTTGAAATGGCCATGTCATTCTGCAGTAGCCAGTGTCATTAAGAGAATTAAGAGAACTATTTTCCTTTATAAGAAGCAGCTGTGTTTAAGGCTTTACTCTTAGGTTTACTGATAAAGATAAAAATTTGAAGAGGCTATTTCCTAAGATTTAGGAAGTAAAACTCAGCTATTCATGCAAATGACTGAGAAATTCTAAATCTGTTCAAATCTAGGTTCCCATTACATTTATAAGTTATTTCTAAAGCATCAGGGCATCCAACTTCATAAAAATATTTTAGATCTGGTCTTTTTTTTTTTTTTAGTCTGTCTTGTGTTGAAACTTTGTTTTCTTTATATTATAGGTCCAGTTGTTTACGTCTTGGATCTTGCAGATAGACTGATCTCAAAAGCCTGTCCATTTGCTGCAGCAGGAATAATGGTTGGCTCTATCTATTGGACAGCTGTGACTTATGGAGCGGTGACAGTGATGCAGGTTCACTATTTTATTCTATTTGATGATGTTACTTTTGACATGAAGATCAAACAGATTAAACAGATTTTTGTTAGGAGTTTTTAAAATTATTATTTGAACAAGTGATAACATTCTCATGGCTTAAAAATAAGAAAATATATAAAAGCTCTCTAGGGGAAAGTCTTCTTACTCCTGTCCTTCATTTGCCCAGGTTCCCCTCTCCTCAGTTAGCCAGATACATTCTTCCAGACTTTCTTTGTGCATATGCAAGATAAAATAAATATGTTCTCCCACACACATTATAGTTTTCCCCCCCAAAAGGAAATGTATTAGAGCTGAACCCCCCTTTTTCCAAAAAGAATGAATTTTAGAGATCTTTTCACAAAGTATGGAGAAATCTGCATAGCATTCTTTGTATAGAATTTCAAGTTTACTAACCAGTCTCTTATTGATTAGACAGTTAGTTACTTCTAGTTTTTTGCTATTATGAAACAATGCTACAGTTAGGAACTGTTGATGAAAATTAGAATGACTTAAATTTCAAGATTTAGTCCCAGGCCCTTGACTCTTCTCTCTGTATACCTCTTCTTTGAAGATTTCCAGCCATCTTAACCGTGCGTTTTGTGTTCAGGTCTACGTCTTTCACCCTAATCTTTTCCCAAAATCAGTCCTATAAGAACAGCATGGCCCTTCTCCTTAAATGACCTTTTATGACTTCACACTGAATATTATTGAAATCAAACGTGTCTTTTCCTCAATTTGAAACCTAAATTTATTCTCTGTTATAATTTCTCTATATCTTTGATTCCTACAATTATTTTCCCATCTACTCGATATATAGCCTACATTCTTAGGATTACCTTTAACTCTTTCTGCTTCATAGCACTATATCCAGTCCACTAAGTCCTAGCAATTTCCATCAAGATGTGTCTTAACATCTGTGGCTTCCTTTCCACAATCTTTAATACCTGACTTACTGTCTTTCTCCCATCATACCTGGATGGCTAAAGGAGCCTCTTGATTGTTTTCTTTAACTTCATTCTTTTCTGTCAATCCATCCTTACAAATGAATCTTCCTAAAATAATACCTTTCAATGTTTTACTTCAAAGCTTAACGTCTCCTCTAACTTAAGTGATCATTTTCCAAAGCAGCACCTACATTGGTTAAATGTTTCTTTTTTTAAAATAATAAATTTATTTATTTTTGGCTGCGTTGGGTCTTTGTTGCTGCATGCAGGCTTTCTCTAGTTGTGCTGGGCGGGGGCTACTCTTCGTTGTGGTGCGCGGGCTTCTCATAGCAGTGGCTTCTCTTGTGGCTGAGCATGGGCTCTAGGTGCGCGGGCTTCAGTAGTTGTGGCACGTGGGCTCAGCAGTTGTGGCTCGCAGGCTCTGTAGTTGTGGCTTGCGGGCTCTAGAGCGCAGGCTCGGTAGTTGTGGCACACGGGCTTAGTTGTTCCGCAGCATGTGGGATCCTCCCAGACCAGGGCTAGAACCTGAGTCTCCTGTGTTGGCAGGCGGATTCTTAACCACTGCGCCACCAGGGAGGCCCAGTTAAATGTTTCATAACTAACTCAGTAATAGTTAACACACTGGCTTGTAGGTGATATAACTTGCCTTTCTTTAATATAAATTAAAGAGTACATGAAAGAAAAAGGGATCAAAGGGATTATATGTAATATTCTAGAAGTTGCACATAACCTATCTATGCGAGGTCCATAGTGAGCCACCATTCTGGTTGCTCCATTAATAATCATGGTGAGACAGAATATTGCAATGCTTCTTTATAAAATGTTGATGACACCCCAGAAATCTAGATGTAGTCACTGGAATGAATCACAAATCATTTGTCATAGGTTAGTGGATAAAGATTGAGAATCACTGACTTGAAAAAGATTCCATTTCCTTAACCTGGTTTGTTATGCAGTGTTCTCCACAATCTTAACTTCATTCTACTTTGAGGCCTATGGGGCTGTCTCCTACAACCCATCCTTAACGTTATTTAGTTTTTTTACCTCTGTCCTTTGGCTTATGTCACCCTCCCTGCCTAATACCTGTCCTTTCAGTCCTTTCTCTCCGAATTTAATTTTTTTTTTTTTTTTTTTTTTTTTGCGGAACGCGGGCCTTTCACCGTTGTGGCCTCTCCCGTTGCACAGCACAGGCTCCGGACGTGCAGGCCGAGCAGCCATGGCTCACGGGCCCGGCCGCTCCGCGGCACGTGGGATCATCCCAGACTGGGGCACGAACCCGTGTCCCCTGCATGGCAGGCGGACTCTCAACCACTGCGCCACCAGGGAAGCCCTCTCTCCGAATTTAAACCGTCCTTCCAGGCTTAGTTCAGCTACTTTCCCTCCATGAAACTTATCAGGCAACTCCTGCCCAGTGTGATTTCTTCTTCCTCTGCATTCATGACATTTTTATTCCTCAAATGGCAGCCAATCCTATGTTGACCAAGTGCTATTTCTTATATAGATTACCTAAGTTATTTAACTTTTGCTGTATTCAGGCCTTACTCTTCCTATTAGCAGGTAATTTCCTTGAGAAAGTAGAGACTATCTTATCCGTAGGTGTTCCCTGTATAGCATATACACAGATGTTAACTTTAAAAGGCTTTCATAATAGATTTTTTTAATATGACCAATTCTATCAGGTAGTAACAGGTTTGTTTAACTGATTATATGTTCTCTAATAATTTGTTAAGCTCCAGTAATGAGTTTTAGTATATCTTTAGATCAGGGAAGTTCAGGACCATTCACTAGGACTGACAAAGACCTGAAAACTTAGAGATTATACATTGTTTAATGTACAAATACATTATACAAAAGTATATTTTTGCAGATGGGGAAACTAAGGCCCTCTGAGATTGAGTGATTTCTCTTTAAGACCTAATTGACCATAAGAAATGGGATGGCTCTTTTTGAAAAGATTTTAGGCTAGCACAGTCTTAAAAGAATTCTCATAATTAATGAGACACTTCAACAACAGGAGCCAATTAAGGAAAGACTACATTAACAGTATTTTAATTCAGTAAAAGTGAAAGATCATTTGAAGTTATGAAAAAAATAAGTCTTGAGCTGACCCTTGAAGAGAATGATTTGGATTGGCAGAGAGGAGGAAATGATATGAGCAAGGAGACAAAAATAAACATGTTAATGGTGACAGTAAAGAAGGTTAATGGTGACAGAAAACTAAAACGATGATAATGCATATATATATTATGTGTTACCATTTAGATATAACCTTCACATGTACTGTCTCACTTGAAAAGATTCTTTTTTTTAGCCCAGAAATGGGAGCGATTAGCTGTGACAGTGGATAGCTCCTGTTGTGTGATTTAAGAGTATTTGGAAGACTTTTATCTTTCTGAATATTTGATAGCAGTCGTGCCCCCTACTCCATCAGCAGAATTTAGGATTTTCTTTTTAACACTTAACTATTTTTTTTCCTTTTGTTCTCTGACTACTCTGAAGTTCAGGTAAATCAGATCACTGGTTTTTTCCCATTTATTTCTTCATGAACCAGTCTTAGGTTCAATCCCTGTTCGTTGTAAAGAACTTGAATGGCCCCTTTGATTTAAATTTCTGTTGAAAAGACAACGTGATAGTTAACTTTTTCTTCCCCTAGCACCTGGCTGAACACCTTTCAAGCACTGATGCATATAATTCTTGTAACAATAGTGTGACATAGATACTATCAATTATTCCTAGTTTACAGGTTCAGAGAGCTTACATGTCCAGTACCAGTACCACCTTCCAGCAAGGAAGAAGCATTAGGACTCCTGTCCCTAATCTAGGGCTTCTGAAATGAAAGCTGGTCCCAGAGGCAGCTGGAGCATTGTATCCGGGAACAGTGGAACACTAACACCCGGCCCATCTCTGCTTCTGCCTCTGCTGTAAAGCAGCCCCCACGCGCATTGTCCCTTCTTAATTGCGTTGCATTTAATTACCCTGAATTCTAAAGAAATCTTTTAGTTCATCACTGTTTCATCCTCCCGTTTAAAAGTAGGGTTCTATAGGCAGTGCTTTAAAAGATCAAACCTTAATTAAAACTAACTGTTAGCTTTTTAACATTGATGAACCGCAGGCCTAGCTGACTATGGAGATTTAGCTTTTAGCTCTTAAGCAGAAAAACAAACATACCTTTCTCTAAACCTGTAATTCCATAGGCCTTGATTTTGTACATGGATAAAAAATTCTTAGAGAAGACATTCTATAGTTCCTGAATCTAACCTCAAAATTTAAGTCTTGAAAATTATCTCATTTTCAGTTTTAGGGCATAACATCAGAATATACATGATCCTACACAAGGTTTGCTGGTTTTATATTGACCAAAGTTAAATCAGCCCCATTGATTAACTCAGCTTTCATTTATTACCCTTGAGTCTGACTGTAGCGGCACGTAGTATGACACTACAGGTGTTACAATGTCTTAGTTCCTTAACATTTATATTTGCACACTTGTTTGATTTGATTGCCTCTTACCTCCAAAAGACGTCTATTTAGCTCACCTTTTAATTCCCAGCACCTAGGCCTGTGTCTGGCACATAATCAGTATTCAGTTGAATGAATGCATGCAGGTATGCATGTAATGGTCAGCCTCAGCTTAAGCACAAAGCATGGCTCTTGATCACAGGTGAGGAAAATGGGCTTTTGCTCACTGTTTGCCCTATTTTCTTTTTTATTTCCTCATTCTTAGACACCTGGTTGGAAAGTTTTTACTGCTACCCATGAGGAATAAATTTTCCTTTACTATAGTCCATACCTGAATATTCACTTTGCTTTATATTTTTAAACCCTAAATTCTAAAAAGAAAACATAACCCAACAAAGGAATTTTTCAAATTTCTGAATTTATTTGCTAACACTTTGGGAGTATTTAAATCACATTTAGTTTTAACTTTAAAGTGATCATAATATTGAAAATAATAAAATGATATAAAAAATAGAGTGTCATGTGACAAGCATTATAGGTAAAGAGAGTTTCTGGGTTAATCCACTTTTGCCACCAATGTGGGATATGTGTTTATGAAATATGGTGAACCAGACTATTTCACTTTAGGGCAGCTCAAAACACCCACCCTTCACATGCAAGATATGAGGTTGTTAATTTCTACCTGGAAACACAGAAGAATATCAGATACTGATACCATGGGTTTTGACCATTTGGAAGAGGCTAGTCCCCTGTTCTTTAATGTTACATCTTGGTTAGATAAATTAACCATGCACAAAAGTCTAGGCTATATCCTCAGCTGAAATTTTAAAAGCACCCAGGGCTTCCCTGGTGGCGCAGTGGTTGAGAGTCCGCCTGCCGATGCAGGGGACACGGGTTCGTGCCCCTGTCCGGGAAGATCCCACATGCCGCGGAGCAGGTGGGCCCGTGAGCCATGGCCGCTGAGCCTGCGCGTCCGGAGCCTGTACTCCACAGCGGGAGAGGCCGCAGCGGTGAGAAAAGCACCCATTTTGATCCTCTCCACATGCTTTTTTTTTTTTTTTTTTTCTTTTGTTGGCCGTGCCACACAGCATGGCATGTGGGCTGTTAGTTCCCTGACCAGGGATTGAACCCGTGCTCCCTGCATTGGAAGTGCAGAGTTTAACCACTGGACTGCCAGGGAAGTCCCTCCACATAATTTTATAAACTATTTCTACCTGGATCAAGTCTGTTGTCTAAAATTTCAATTTGCTGTGACCATTGTCAGCTTCCTTATTTCACATCTCCTTGAAGTCCACCTAAAAAAATCTGCTATAATAGCTGACATAAAGCGCATCTCATTTTTGAAAAAAAAAATCCCATTTACTTTTTCATGAGTTTGCTTTCCTGAGTAGATCTTGTCCCTGGAGCTTTTAGTCTTCCCTACCTTCTTTTCTCCCTTCCCTCCTTGCCTTTCCTTCCTTTCTTTTCCCTCGTCCCTCTCAGAGATATAGACAAAGATATAGATTGTCTATATCAACAATCCTTTCTTCATAGTTTAATCCTCCAGTGTGTACAGAAAAACTATATAGAAACCTTTATAGTATTCTCTTAATATCAAGCTGTGATACCTGGATGGGCTAAAACCCCAAGATTCTGAAATAGTCTCCCCTGTCATAACTGCCAAGAATAATCCCTCAGAGAAATATATTTAATTTGCCAGCATTTGAGACTTTTGGCTAAAGGGAGGTCATTTGAGACCGGTGAAAGAATTTTTAGGGAAATTTTCTAGTTAAAAGTAAGATGCTCAACAACAAAATGGCCATGTTGAGAGACATGTAAGACCAAGATTTGATCAGCAAGTGAAAAGAATTTTGCCAGGAGGGGAAGTATGGAGATTCACAAATGCAAATTAATCATGTCCTTCTTGCCCTCTCAGATCTAAACCAACTGAGAAATAACCCCAAGACCCAGATGAGAGGGGAAGGATTGTTTTAGCTTTGTTACCCCATACATAGGCACCCTTGGGTTCCTGGATTAGAAAAAGTGACTGGAACCTGTAACCAAAACTGGACCTCCTATTGCATTCCCTCAAATCTAGACCTTGGAATTGCATTTTAGGAGAGTTAGGTCTGTAGAGCAGGCATTTAGCCAGCGAGAGAAATCACACTCAATCCCAGACACCACTGAGCAGGGAGAAAGCCAAAGAGAAATGAGATTTCAGACCATCTCCTGAAGGCCGGTCCTGCCTCTTGGCTGGGGCTTACCTCCTAGTAGGAAGAGCAGGAAAACAGTTGCTCTTCTGGAAGACACATGAGACCTAAAATTATAGCCCAGTCTAACCAAATTAAATAGAGGAATGGAAGCAAGAACCAGAAGTCCCCTCCCCTCTATTGAAATGTAATCATGTGTAATCAAAGCTTTTATTCCAATGTAATATGAAACAGCTTGGGAGCTTTTCTTTTTCCTTGAATGAGAGACATTTCTTATAAATAAATCAGGATTGATAGCTTTCCAGCTATTTTTTAAACTTTTTATTTCTGTCTTCTTTTGAAATTTAGCATTTCCTCTAAAATGAATTGCACTCAAGCATTCAACCCTTCATTAGATAAGGAAATGATTGGAGCAAATGCTATCTGTTTCACAGGTTGTAGGCCATAAAGAAGGTCTGGATGTTATGGAGAGAGCTGATCCTTTATTCCTGTTAATTGGACTTCCTACTATTCCTGTCATGCTGATATTAGGCAAGATGATTCGCTGGGAGGACTATGTGCTTAGACTATGGCGCAAATACTCAAATAAACTACAAATTTTGAACAGTATATTCCCAGGTAAGGCCCTGAATTGTGGTGGTAATGAACATACCAAATTAATCTTGTAGACGAATCCTAGCATGCGAAGATATTTTAGGTATTCTGAGTTATTAGCACTAATACCCTACATTTTTTTCTCTAGGGATTGGTTGTCCTGTTCCTCGAATTCCAGCTGAGGCTAACCCTTTAGCAGATCATGTCTCTGCAACCCGAATTTTGTGTGGAGCCCTTGTTTTTCCTACTATTGCAACAATAGTTGGTAAACTAATGTTCAGTAGTGTTAACTCTAATTTACAAAGGACAATCTTGGTAAGGTGGCTTTAATGTTACTTTTTTCAAGTGACTATGCAAAAGAGAAAGAACTGTATATTTGTTTTAAAAAAAAAGAAGAAGAAGAATGGGACTATATAAATATTTATACTATGGCTCCTGTGCCTTAAGTCTCTGTTTGATCCCTGCTGTCATCCAATAGCAATAAAAAGAGGAGGATCCACTGCAGTAGTTCTGGTCTTCTGGAACTATGCTGTGGGAGTTCTCTCCTGGGATATGCGTCAATCATTACTCCCCAAAGATAGTGTTGAAAAGTTTCTGCTCTAGGGTCAGACTGCCCAGTTCAAATCCTATCACAGACATTGCCTTGCTGAGAAACCTAAATAAAATTTCTTGATTTCTCTATGCTTATAGAATGGAAATAGTAATGGTAGCTACCTCAGGATTATTGTGAGGGTTAAATGAGATAATTCATTTGAAGTGCTAGCACATAGTAAGCCCTTATGTTGTTTGATGTAATTATTATTGTTCCCACTTCTCCCATCTGGTAGCAGCCTGCATATAATGCCTGGGCATTCTCTCTACTATATGAGAATGGATTTAGAGCTAAGTGGAAGGCAGATTACTCAGAGAGGATAAAGGCTTTCTGACCTCTAATGTCTATTCCTATCTTACCCCCTAGTAAAAAAAGAGAACAATTTCATTTGCAGTCATCTGAATTAGCAACAATGCCTGTGTCGTTTGTGATTTAAGTAACATGATTTTTATTATGTTCCTCTAAATCTGCATTATAAAAAGCTAATTTTTCTCTTTTTTTTAGGGTGGAATTGCTTTTGTTGCCATTAAAGGGGCATTCAAGGTTTACTTCAAACAGCAGCAATATTTACGTCAGGCACACCGCAAAATTCTAAATTATCCAGAGCAAGAAGAAGCATAAAACTGTGACTTCTCGTTGTTCTGCAGTCCTCTCATTCTTATGAGTCTGTTGTGTTGTTTTGATTCCATCATTAATGCACAGTAGTGGAGACTTGCGATAAGCTGCTGCTCTCATATTTTTAAGAAGTAAAATAAAGCACTTAGGGAAGGGGAAACCCTCTCAGTAATCACGGAACCTAAGGATGTGATTTGTTTTCATTGTTTTGTATGTACTTCTTTTATGGCCGTCATCTGAACCATTATCTTAGCATGGTGAACTTGAGTTTTGTTCATATTTTCTTCAGACAGAAATGTAAAGATCAAACTGTGCAAATATTTAAAAATGCACATGCTGTTTTATTCAAAGGTGTCTTTTGTACATGTTCATGTTCAGTGTTTTCTTAGAATCAGCAACTCAATGAAGGTACTATGAGGATTTTTCTCACTGGCATAATTTGATTACAAGTTAAACAGGAGTATATGTTAATATTAGGAAATGTAAATTAGTTATACATAATTAACAAACCAAAAATGTATGTAAACATTCAAATGATTATCTGAACAAATGCAATTTTGTTGTGTTTTTCTTAACCCATGTGATGTCCTCCAAAATGTGTAGGGTAAAAATTCACAGGGCTTCCAGATCACTTTTTCACTATTAAATTTTATTTATATAATGTTGACATCTCATAGTTCATATTGTAATTTTGACTCATGCAGTCTTAATTACTCTGTGTGTTTGTGTGTGTGTGTGTGTGTGAGAGAGAGAGAGAGAGAGAGAGAGAGAGAGAGAGGAGAGAGAGAGAGAGGCAGAGACAGAGACAGCGACATTAGGTCCTTCCATCACCAGAGAGTAAGGTTTTTAAATTCGTGTTTCTAGGAATTAGAACTGCCAGTTTATAGTAGTTTGAGCACAGAGAACGATTTGCAAAAAATGAATAAAGTTATTTTCCTCTCCTTTCTCATCGATTCAGTTATTTTCAGGTGTTTGTTGATCACCTCCTACTTCCCCAGGCACTATGCAAAGTGCTGTGGGGATACAGTGGTGAACAAGACAGACTTGGTTCCTGCTTTTATGTAGTTTACAGTCTAGTTTCAACAGGTAGAAAACCAGCAGTGAGTAAACCAAGGTGAGGCCTTGAGCTCTTTGTTTTTATACCAGTCAGTGAGGAAATAATTATGAAAACAAGTCTTGAGTCAATATTAAGGTCATTGTTTTTGTCAAATTATTATAAGAAAAAAACCAATACTAATATTTTTAAATTTAAATTGCTTGTCATACTGAGGAGGCTGGCACCTTAATAGTCACTGTTTAACTAGTTTTATATTCATTTTTCAAAAGCAATTATTTATTTTAAGCTGTTCAGTAGTGACCCTTTTAATGTTCAGCGATCTGGTCTTGGAGTTATTTTCATCAATTAGTATTAAGTTTTTTAAAGATAGTTCCAAAAACCCTATTTATTTTCTTGTTCACAGTATCTAATGCATGACAATATGAATGTTCCCCCTTACTGATAAGTGGCCACTTCTCTTTAGGATTGTAGCAAGTATAGATTGAGCTATGTTAGATTACAGTAGTATATGTTAACTTCAGAAATTTAAGACTGGTACCTTTCTATAGTATGAATGTCTTAATTTTGAGTTATAACATGAAATTTATGTGAATGGCTATTGAACATTCAAAGTTGTAATTACTTGGGGAGGAAGGGAATATTTGACAGTGAGCCTTATATTAAGATCACTGCTACAGTTCTGAAGGGGAAATATAAAACTATGATTATATATAAAAATAACAGATTATATAGCTGTGCTTATAAAATATATTGGCTTTCTTAAATTTTCAATATGAAAAGACATACTGGATATTTCCTGCATAATTTTGTTATATAGAACAGCTTTTAGCAGCCTTTACTAAAGTTACACAAGCACACAGTTCCCCGTTTATTACTTTATGCCCAAAATGGGGGAATAACTGCTTGGATTTGTTTGGCATCAGGGCTTGTGAGGGCCAGAGAAACAACTCTAATCCTTTAGGGGCAGGGAGAAGGAGTTTTGAGGGCTGTGGGGAGGGAACTGCAAGTGCCTGGGGACCAGAGTAGCCTCAGCCCTGGAATTGAACACATTTAAATCTAAAGAGCCTTAGCTCAAGAAGTACCAGGTACCAGCCTCTTCAGAAAGTGTCCTGCACCACCCTGAATCAACAAAAGCATGGGCTGACTAAAGTTGGGTGGACCTAGGTTCAGATCCTAATTCTGCTTTTAATAACTGTATGTATGACTTTCATCGAGTGACAACTTGCTCTCAGCTACAGTTTTCTTCATCTCTGAAATACAAGTAATATTCAGAAGACTGTTTCTAGGATTAACTGAGAAATTAAAGAAACAGAGAGAGGCACTTTAGCTAAGCTCAAAATAGCCTATACAGAGCAGTAGTGTCTTAATTGCTGAACACTAGGGAAAGGGAGGCAGTAAAAGAGAAACATTAGGGGACAGATTAAAAGGGATGCTCTAGACTTTTGGGATGGGCAGGTATATTTGTGTTTTCCAGTTTATTTTCACGTTGCTTTACTGTGTTATTTCTATAAACTTTAATGTTTTAAACCTCTTTTATAAAATTCAATGACAACTAGTAGAATTCTCTTCTTTGCAGAATTTAACTTATCTCCAAAGTGTCAGAAACTATTGTTCATCATTACATGATTATCAGATGACTGTGAAGAATATAAAATTAAACTGAGTGACTTAGTTAGTCACTGCCTTGCTAACTGTGCTGTAATTTTTTTAAACGTCTTGTTTTTAACATAGACTATCTCAACACTGGCTGGATTAGGTTAAATAAAGAATTTTTATGTTCTCTAGGTGTACTTTGTCTGTTGAACAACTTCCAAAACATAATTTGTTTATTCTGTACCTACGTAATTCTTTTTAAATCATAGTAATTGAGATACTAGTGACATTTTCTCTTAGTACAAGTAATCTGAATTTTTTAAGAACTGTAAAGAAATTTGTCTTAATTTCATAAGCAGGCGAGCCTAAATTCCAAGTGTTCTCATTTTTAAAATGAATCCCCCCTCACCTACCCTCATAGCCACTTGGACTATGATTAGACAAGATCTGTGGGTGGTCTCATGCCACAGGTATCAGAGTATACTCAGGTGGGTTGGGAACACAGAAGAAGTTGCTTCCTCCATGATACTAAGAACTTTAGTTTCTGAAGCAGATTAGAATCTTCCAGAATGAGTACAGCAAATAAAGACCTTTCCATCCATGGGGATAGTATTGTGTCTAAATCATTTCACTGTCACCGGCTGAGAGACAGACTAGCAGAGAAACAGCCATAGAGTCAGTCCTGGATGCATATTCTAGCTGATGTTTAATTGGTTGTAGGGCAAGTTACTTTACCTTTCAGATAGACCCTCAACTTCCTCATCAATAAGAAGAAGATTATAAAACCAATCTCCTGGGCTTCCCTGGTGGCGCAGTGGTTGAGAGACCGCCTGCCGATGCAGGGGACACGGGCTCATGCCCCGGTCCGGGAAGATCCCACATGCCGCGGAGCGGCTAGGCCCGTGAGCCATGGCCACTGAGCCTGCGCATCCGGAGCCTGTGTTCTGCAACAGGAGAGGCCACAACGGTGAGAGGCCCAAGTACCGCAAAAAAAAAAAAAAAAAAAAAAAATCTCCTGGGTTATTGTGAGGATTAAGTGAGGTAACATGCTGGGACAGTTGATATACAGAGAAACTAAATATATCTGTGCCAACTTGGAGGTTTGTTTGCCCATAACCTTTCTTTGGTCCCGTGGGATCTCAAGTTTGCTACTTCTCTGCTACCTACCACCCACACACCCTCTAATGGGTATAGTGATGAAATGTCTTGTTTAATTTCCTTCCTGGAACAAAGATCCTAAGCAAAGGGAAGAGAGGAAGGGTTTTCAGCTCAGTGTAGAAGACTTGGGCAAGTAACAGAGGCTCGGCTGTTCTGGTCAAGGCCATGTGGATTTATCTTACTGCTAACAGCCTTCCAAGGTTACTGTAGGCCAACAACGTATCCTACTTTACCAGATGTTTGTTGAGCACCTGTATGAGCCAAGCACTGTGCTAATAAATCCTTTGGTAGATGGGAAATAAACCTGCTTTGAGATGTTTAGAGTCTTCAAAGTACACAACAGATCTTACTTAGTCTTATTATGATATTACCCCCCAAGAATGTAAGATCCATAAGGGTGTGGGGGGGTTTTGTTTTACTTTTGTTTATTCCACAAATTAACAGCATTCATGGGCTGCTGTTGAATACTTTGAAATCTTAGAAGATGTGCCCTCCTTAAATAGAGACTGTCTCTAAAATTAGCAAGAAACAATCTGTAACAGGAACTGAGAGGTAATACGTTCATGACCTTTTAATAATTCACATCGAGCAACGTATTTATTCTTATGTATCGGTGTATTTACCAATTCAGATAATTGTACACCAAAAATAAGAAACGTAAAGTGCACGACTGGGACTTCCCTGGTGGTCTAGTGGTTAAGACTCCACGCTCCCAATGCAGGAGGTCCGGGTTCGGTCCCTGGTCAGGGAACTAGATCCTGCGTGCCGCAACTAAAAAGAGGTCCCACGTGCCACAAGGAAGATCTTGCACGAGGCAACGGAGATCCCTTGTGCTGTAACTAAGACACGGCGCAGCCAAATTAATTAATTAAAAGTGCACAATCTTTAAGTATAAATCTTGATAAATTTTTGCCTTGCAGTGTCACTCCAGTGCCCTCTGTTGTTCCAAAGGAAAACGGTTTACAGAATCCAGTTCCATATCACAAAGTTGGGCAAGGAAGAGTGAATTTAGAGCTGAGAGACAATAATTTGGCACAAGTAAGTAATGCCCTTCTTTGTGGCCTTTCCTAGTCGATCTCTGACCCCCCCACTCCACCCACCCCACAGGGAAATATAATCTTGACCTCTTTTCAGTTAATAACTTAGAAAGTGTTTGGCCACAGTCATTTAATTCTGATGTACTTGATTCACAGAAAGGGCCTAAGTGATTAAATACCATATCATCCAGGATGATAAATGGGCCATTTTTGTATATTATGGTTTGGGGTGTAAACTGGTATGGAGGGCAATTAGTATCTTTCTAAATTACAAATGCGTGTACCCATTGACTCAGCAGTTCGAATTCTAGGAATTTTTCTTAAAATATATTTGCACTATATATTCCTTGCAACAATATATGTAATAACAAGAAATTTGAATCAACCTAAATGTCTGTCAGTAGGGAATTGGTTAAATAAATTATGGTATATCCATAATGAATACTATATAGCTCTAAAAAAAAAACAATGAAAGAGCTGTTTACATAATGATATGAAAATATTTCTAACGAATATTGTTTAAAAAAATCAAGGGACTTCCCTGGTGGTGCAGTGGTTAAGAATCCATCTGCCAATGCAGGGGACATGGGTTCGAGCCCTGGTCCAGGGAGATCCCACATGCCTCGGAGCAACTAAGCCCGTGTGCCACAACTACTGAAGCCCGCGCACCTAGTGCCCGCGCTCTGCAACATGAGAAGCCACCGCAATAAGAAGCCCATGCACCGCAACAAAGAGTAGCCCCTGCTCTCCACAAATAGAGAAAGCCTGCGCGCAGCAATGAAGACCAACACAGCCAAAAAAAAAAAAAGTGTACAATCAGTGATTTATACTGAAGTATAGTATACTATACTAAATAGTATTTTCAGAGTTGTGTAACCATTACCCCTATCTAGTTCCAGAACATTTCTATTCCCCTCAAAAGAAACCCTATACCAATCAGCAGTCTCAAAGTCCCCCACCCCCAGGCCCTGGAAACCCCTAATTTACTTCCTGTCCAGATTTGCCTATTCTGGACATTTCCTTTAAATGGGATCCTATATTATGTGGTCATTTGTGTCTGGTTTCTGTCACTTAGCATGTTTTCATGGTTCATCCATGTTGTAGCATGTTTCAGTACTTCATTCCTTTTTACAGCTGAATAATAATCCACTGTATGGATAAAACCACATTTGGTTTATCCATTCATCCACTGATAGACATTTGGGCCCCATCTCTTTTTTTTTTTTTTTTTTTTTTGTGGTACGTGGGCCTCTCACTGTTGTGGCCTCTCACGTTGCGGAGCACAGGCTCCGGACGCGCTCCGCGGCATGTGGGATCTTCCCGGACCGGGGCACGAATCAGTGTCCCCTGCATCGGCAGGCGGATTCTCAACTACTGCGCCACCAGGGAAGCCCCCTTTCTCTTTTAAACCTACTCCAATCATGCCTTTACCCCCTACATCCCACACTTCACCAAAACTACTCTAAACAAGGCCATCAGTTACCATATTGCTAAATCCAATGGTCAGTCCAATCTAATGGTCACCTCATTTAACTTATATAAAGTATTTGACAAAGTCATAGCTTCATTCTTAAAACAGTTTCATTTGGCTTTTGGAGTACCACCCTCCCGATTCTCTTCCTACCTCACTGGCTGATCATTTCCAATCTCCTTCATTAAATCTGATTTACCTCGCCAACGTCTAAGTGTTGAAGAGCCCCAGGGCTCAGTCCCTGGACTTTTCTCATTTACACTACCTAAGTGAACTCATCCATACTTCTGACCATCCATCAGATGCTCTACCTTCTATAATATGATAATAATTCCCAGATTTATATCTCCAGCCCAAATTACACCCGTGAATTCCCGACGAGCATTTCCTATTCAACATGTTTATACACACACACACACACACATATGTATATCATCTCAAATTATCCCAAGCCATGTGCAAGCTGGTGCACGGAGGGTGAGATGCTGCATGGAGAGAGAGGGGGTGAGGGAGACATGTGAGTGATGGAGCCATCTTGGAAATGAATCCTCCAGCCCCAGCCTGCCCCAGCTAATACCATGTGGATCAAATACAAATTACTTGGCTAAACCCTTCCTGAATTCCTGACACACACAATTGCCAACAAAATTAAATGAAGTGGTTTGTTATGCAGCAATAAATAACTGAGACACGCAGTGACAACCATTAGTTACTGGTGTGAGACATCTTAGGGGGTGGAATTCAAGTATTTCTGGCTCAGTTGTTAAGGGCATCCCTGTGGTGAAGGAGGCATGAAGATCCCCCCCCCGAAGCCAATACACTTTGAAGCTATCCAGCTCTTCTTTTTTTTTTTTTTTTTTTCTCCCCGGTATGCGGGCCTCTCACCGCTGTGGCCTCTCCAGTTGCGAAGCGCAGGCTCCGGACGCGCAGGCTCAGCGGCCATGGCTCACGGGCCCAGCCACTCCGCTGCATGTGGGATCTTCCCGGACCGGGACACGAACCCGTGTCCCCTGCATCGGCAGGCGGATTCTCAACCACTGCGCCACCAGGGAAGCCCTATCCAGCTCTTCTTGCTCTGATGCTGTGTCCCCCAGACAGCTCTCAGAGACCCACAGAGACCAACCTAAAGAAGACGCTGCCTGAATCTTTTGTGTCCCATCCCGGCCTTGATGGTACCCAGGGTGAATTAGTAAAATGGTCTCTTTGTCTTTCCCTGCAGCTTAATCACTAGGCAAGAATGTGCTGATTATGAGGCCACAAGTATGCTAGTATGTCCATATGAGAACTATAATTCTCACCATAACTTAATAAATGGGCATTCTAGGATCTGCCTCCTTGTGAAAGCTTTCAGTTAGTTGGTCTTCAAGGACAGAGGAGAGCAAGTGTTTGAGTCTTCAGAGCAGAAGAGGGACAATTTCAACTGGTTTTTATTTAGATGATTCACCTATGAGCCAATTCCTGATGTACTTGTTTTCTGTTTATCTACACTCTTTATTATACCCATTTAGCAGATGAGAACATGGAGGTTAAGTGCCCTAAATGCTCCCCTCTCCTTTCTCTGCCTATTCTATTTGCTCTTTCTCCAAGACTGTGATGTCTCCCATCTCCCACATTTTGATGATTTTAAATGTGAGGTCTTTTTTTATTGTTTTAATTTTATACAGTAAAATAAACAATTTTTAAAGGTAACAACTCAATGGATCTTTATACACATACATATTTTTATTGAAAAAAATCCACATATAAGTGGACCCACACAGTTCAAACCCGTGTTGTTCAAGGGTCAACTGTATACCCCTGTGTGACAACAATCTACACCATATAGAACATTTATTTCCATCTCCCTAGAAAATGCCCTCTTCCCAGTTAATACATCCCTCCCAAGACACAACCCTATTCTGACATCTATCAACAGTCTTTTTAATTTTAGCCATACTGGTGGGTATATAGTAATAGTATCTCATTACCGTGATGTAATTCTTAACAAAGGGTGTTAAGGTTACAACCAATGTGCTGCCTCAGCCCTCAGGCTGCTACAAAAGAGGGTTAGTAACTGGCAAGGGTTTGATGGCTTTGGCTGAATAATCAAGCAACCCCAATTTTTAGTTATTAGAATAGTGATAATTCAAATCATAACTCTATTTCCTCACGTATATATAGAAAGAAATCTATTGCTATACATATGAATGAGACAAGACGCGAGTCCTGCCCTCGTGGAGATTGCAGTCTACTTTTATTAGAAAGCTCTTACTTCTAGTTCATACAGCCACTAACATAACATAATTTACCTATTTGACACAGATTTCTAAGAGGCTTTGAAGGCTTTGCTGTGCCCTGTTCTTCACGAACAGCTGCTTGTCCTGATTTTGTTGGTTGTTCACACCAGTGTAATTATGTCAGTTAATGGTCCTTTCCTTCTTACAGTAATTAACCAAAACCATAAACTTTCTGCAAAATTTTATTTAACCAGTTCGACATCCCTCTTTTTCTGAGGTATTGATGATTATATTTCTTTTCAAAGCTTTTCACCAAACTACTCTCTAGAGCTCAAATAAAAGCCTTATTTTCTTATGTTCTTATGTTCTCCCTTTGATGATCCAACTGTTTTTCAAGAGTTACTTGACTTTAACTTCCAGCCCTTCTGTTGCAATTTTCATTTTGACTATCCTATTTTGAATTTCTAAGAGCTCTTAATTATTCTCTGAATTTTCCATCTTTTATTTTTCCATATAGCAATAGCACCCTGTCCTTGACCTTGGCTTGTGGATGTAATATCTTCTCTTATCTCCTCAGATTATTATTAGTTTTTAAAAAATGTATTGTTCTACTCTCTGCATTGCCTGTTTCCTCTGAACTCTTTTCCTTGAGAGCCTGGTGATCCTTGGTTATCCTTTCATATTTAAAGGTAATACACTAGGGACTTCCCCGGTGGTCCAGTGGCTAAGACTCTGCACTCCCAATGCAGGGGGCCTGGGTTCGATCCCTGGTCAGGGAACTAGATCCCACATGCCGCAACTAAGATCCCGCATGCTGCAACAAAAGATCTTGTGTGCCATGACTGAAGATCCAGCACAGCCAAATAAATAAATAAATGTTTTTAAAAAATAAAAGTAATGCACTAAACAGCTGATTGGAAGCTCTGTAGGGATGCAAAATGCCTGTCAATTGGTGCCCTTCACTGTGTAGTGAAAAGGTAGAGAGCCAACTTTTCTTTTGGGGAAGACCTCCGTAAGTCAGCATCTGTATTAGCTCCTTTCCGTTACAAACCACCACAAAATGTCAGTGGCGTACAGCACAAGCATTTATTTCTTCCTTCTCCCCTCTTCAGGTTGCCTCTGTTGGGCTTGGACCCAAGCCTCAAGTTGGGTTCAAGTCTGCTCCAAATGTCTCTTATCCTCCTATACCAGTGTCTAGCCATGGAATATTGTTCTCATGTTGAAAAGCAGGAGAGCAAGACAGCAACCCAACCATGCAAGCTTATTTCAAGTCTCTGTTCATTTCACATCTGCTAATGGGGCCAAGCAATTCACATGGCCAAAGCCAAAGTCAAGGGATGTGGCACTATACCCTACTTACTATGAGGCCCAGCAAGAATGAGGATGTGAACATTATTACACTGAACTTTATTCAGTGTAATAGAGTTAGGGAGTTAAGAATTGGGATAGGGACTTCCTTGGTGGTCCAGAGGTTAAGACTTTGTCTTCTAATGCAGGGGGTGTGGGTTTGATCCCTGGTTGGGGAGCTAAGATCCCACATGCCTCGTGGCCAAAAAACCAAAATATAAAAACAGAAGCAATATTGTAACACATTCAATAAAGACTGTTTTTTTTAAATGGTCCACATCAAAAAAATAAAACCTGAAAAAAGAATTGGGACAAATAATCCAATCTAGTATTCCACTCAGTGTTTTCAAGCCACTCATTGTTTTCCCCAAACAGCCCTCCCATCTACTGTCAGGGGTGAATAAACCAAGCTACAGGTGTTCTTGAGAACAGGTAGGGGTATTAGGGCTCTTCCTTACCAGTGACAGCAGTCTGTCCTTTATTCCTCTCGTTTTCAGTCTAGCCCTCAACTACTATTAACCCCACTTGCTGCTCTCTGTGTGCTTACTCTTCTTTTTTATGCGGGGACCGCACTGCAAAGCTTGTGGGATCTTAGTTCCCTGACCAGGGATTGAACCCGGGCCCTCGGCAGTGAGAGTGCTGAGTCCTAACCACGGGACTGCCAGGGAGTTCCCTGCTTACTCTTCTTAAGTTCTGAACTTCTCAGGTTCAATTTCTCCAAAGAATACACCTCTGGTATCCTGTGGGAGTGAAGGAGGTAGACTTGCTCGATTGCTGGATCTTTGAAAAAACTCAAACTAACCTCCTGCTTTCACCCCTGCCTTCTGAGGTGTTATGATTCCTAGTCTCTCTCATTAGTTTTCCCTTCTTCAGGTGCTTGTATATTTACCTTCACTCGGCTACAGTTCTCACTCCATTATCTGCTTTTTGACAGCAGTAGTTGGGGTTTACAATTTCATCAAAGATACAGTTTGTGATTTTGTTCCTCGTTGGTTTGGTTTGGTTTGGTTCTGGAGTGATTTCCAAGAGTTGGAGAGGCTAAACAGGTCTTCTATTCTCATCCTTAAAACTGGAAATCTAACGGAGAAAAATAATTTTTAAGCTGTCATTTGTTGATTGCTTACCATGTGCAAGGCACTTCTCTAAGCAGTTTACTCACAGTACATCATTAAATCTTTACAAAGTCCTGAGAGCTAAGTATAATTATGATTATGCCCATTTTACAGGTGAGGAAATGGGGGCTGAGTGAGGTGAAGTAACTCAGCCAAGGCCAACAGACTGGTAAATGGTGGCATCAAGATTATAACTCAAGTCTGTCTGTGAGTCTGCACTGTGAGTAGAGTTCATGCATGGTGCCCATTTACCCTTCATCCTTTGCTAAGGACAAGCTCCAGGCCAGGCTCCATGCTTAGGGGCTGGGGCTACACAGATCAATACAGGGGGCCCTGCTCTCAAAGAATTGACTCTTCCTGAGGCTCCAGCTAGAAGTGTTTACCCTGTCCTTTATGTGCTTACAATTCTGCCAAAAGTGTCTTTTAGAGAATGTACTCCTTAACATGCCATGTTTACCAGGCACTAGTATAGATTTCGTAAGTTCTGAACACAAAGGTACCAGGAGGAAATTCTTTTGTATCTTACTCTCTCCGCCAGTGTTTGGCTGTCTTTGGATATTGACAAATCTGACACTTCCTGTAGAATGTAATCATTGTCTAAAAATGTGAAGGACTGTAGAAATTGCCAAGTTCCATGTAGTTTTTTTAAAAAATAAATTTATTTATTTGTTTGTTTATTTTTGGCTGCGTTGGGTCTTCATTGCTGCGAGCGGGCTTTCTCTAGTTGTGGCGGGCGGGGGCTACTCTTGGTTGTGGTGTGCGGGCTTCTCATTGCAGCGGCTTCTCTTGTTGTGGAGCACAGGCTCTAGGCACACGGGCTTCAGTAGTTGTGGCTCACAGGCTCTAGAGCGCAGGCTCAGTAGTTGTGGCACACGGGCTTAGTTGCTCAGTGGCCTGTGGGATCTTCCTGGGCCAGGGCTCGAACCCATGTCCCCTGCCTTGGCAGGTGGACTCTTAACCACTGCACCACCAGGGAAGTCCAAGTTCCATGTAGTTTTTATCAGAAAACACTTCATGTTGTCAGTTTAGAAATGGTCTAAGAAAATCTCCCAAATACTACACATTCAAAAAACACCACATTCACAATATAAATCTATCATCTCTTTTATAAAAATAAATTATTATAACAGTATTGTATGCTATAATTTATAAAGAGTCAAACATAAAAGTACAAAATTAAGAAGTTAAAGTCTGCCTCGCCCCATTTCCTTCCTAATTTCCTAAATATCATGTGCTTGTTGTAAAAACTTCAATTGATATAGAATCTGTAAAAAAAAAAAAAATAAATAAACAGAAACCTCAAATAAAATAGAGTTGGGAGACCAGAAGGGTGAGCTCTCATGGTCTGGATGACAGCAGATCCCAACAGGAAGAAGAAAGACTCCTCTTGTTTCCTGGTAACAACTCAGCCAATGAAAAGCCAGTCACTCTTTCTTTACTATAGCCCTCCGGACTTCCTTTCTCCTTTATAAAAGTTTCTCTTTCTCTTGCTCTGAGGGGACTTGCACTTGGCTCACCTTGGTTGCAAACCCCGAAATACAATTCTGTCCTGATCTTGAATAAACCCATTTTTGCTGGAGAAATAACCTGCAGTCTATTTGTTTTAGGTCAACAAAGCATATCCTCAATCCCATTTTCCCACATGTAACTAGTGTCTATCTGTTTTTGATATTTTCATCATCTTTTTAAAAACTAACTCACAGAAGTCTTTGGGATTGATAACTATATTTTGCTGAGCATTCCTTGGGTACCACTAATTATGTATAAACTGGGAAAAAACATATTTCAGCCTTAGGGGATTTTGTTTCCTTTTGTTTTGATTGTTGTGTTTTGAAGTCCAGGCCCCAGTGAAAGATTCCCATTGAAGAAGAAGCCAGTCCCCACAAACCCAGCACAGTTCATCTCAACTGTAGGGTGGTTTTTAGCAAATGGAATATCACCTTTTAAATAACACTAATACTGAGAATAAGGAATTGTGTTACAAGGAAAAATGCAATTAAGATTCTCAAGACGGAGGACATGGGGAGGGGGAAGGGTAAGCTGGGACGAAGTGAGAGAGTGGCATGGACTTATATGCACTACCAAATGTAAAATAGCTAGCTAGTGGGAAGCAGCCGCATAGCACAGGGAGATCAGCTGGGTGCTTTGTGACCACCTAGAAGGATGGGATAGGGAGGGTGGGAGGGAGACGCAAGAGGGAAGAGATATGGGGATGTGTGTATATGTATAGCTGATTCACTTTGTTATAAAGCAGAAACTAACACACCATTGTAAAGCAATTATACTCCAATAAAGATGTTAAAAAAAAAAAGATTCTCAAGACGAGATGCTATGGATTTCTCGTCTCCTTACCAAGGCAAAATACCATTTGTAAAATGTACATTTATTGTGGTTTTCACCCTATAAAATTAATACATTCCTTTTGTAAAAATGTTAACATTACAGATATATGTAACATAGCAAATAAAAGTCAACCTACTCCCTAGCCCCCAGAAATGACAACAGTTTGAATATATTCTTCCAAGGGTTTTTGTGTTTTTTTTCCTATAGAGCAAAACTCTTCTGTTTTCTTCATTTCCTAAATATTATGTACCTGTTATAAAAACTTCAATTGATAAAGATGCATATCAAAATTTAAAGTGAAAGTTTTCTCCCTTCCACATCCTAATTCTTAGAATTAGTTTGGTGTATATCTTCCTTTACAGACGTTTTTCTACATAGATACTAAGACATCTATATGGCTTTTTTTTTTAACATGATAAACCTATTCTGTAACATACTATTTTTCACAAAAAATACATCTTGGGCTTTTTTCCGTGTCTATTCACGTAGTTCCATCTTGGCTGTTTAATTGTTGCATAGTGTTGAGTGGTATTGGATATATCAGTCTTATTTACCCAATCCATTTTGGTTGTTTCCTTTTTACACATTTGAACAGGCATTTGTCGAGTGTAGTATAGTGGTTACCAGGATGGACTCTGGAGTTAAACTGCCTGGATTGATACCAATTCCAATTCCACCACTTTGTAACTTGTGCAAGTTACCAGACTCTTTGTGCCTCAATTTCCCCAGTGTAAAATGAGAATTATAACACTCTATAATAGAGTACACTGTAAGAATTAAATGACACAGACTATACACAATGCTTTTCTCATTGCTTGGCACACCTAAGTACTCATTAAATATTGGTTCTTAATGTTTATCATTAACAATAAGATTAATAAGTGGTCCCTATTATTATAATTATCATCATTCTCAAGAAAGCAAAAAACAGAGTAAATTGAGAAAGTAGTAATTAGTAGCTAATTAGTAATTAGTAGTTAAGAAAAATTATATCATTACTACTTAAAGATACTTATTCTACCTGACAAGTCAGTTAATGAAAGTGTATTTTAGGATGTGAAGAATTTTACATTAAGCTAGTTACACGAGAAAATCTGAACGATTTGTATTTTAAATAAGAATGAACAGGTCTCTGAGGCCCAGAAGGGAAGATATTAACTGGTAATTAGAAAAATCAATCTCTTAGCTGAAAGTTTTAATAGCTTCCTTTGTTCTTTCATCCTAACTGCTACCTGGACCTAAGCAGTGGCTGGAGAGAGGGCAGAGCCGTGAGGGTTCCTAGCGGGGCTTCCACTCAGGGCCTCACGGGGACTAGCAGCATCTCAGGGTGTGGCCTACATCTTGGTCACCTTAATATCGTGCATACCTTCCCACTGGGGATTAGTGTCCCTCTTCTATAGCTTAGGAAACTGAGGCTCAGAGACCACATCATTTAGGGTTTCTGGTTTGCATCTCTCAGAAACCAAGGCTGACCGAAGTGAAGGGGATTTTTAAGCAGGGATGTTGGGAGCTCATAGGGTGAGAGGGGTGCCTGGAGAGCCTGAACAAGAAACAGCCAGAATCTCGCAGGTGACATGAGGCAGAGGCAGGAAGCAAGTCCAAGCTTTTCAACACTCAGATTTTGATTCCAGAATCTGGAAGCATCTGATGGCCAAATGCTTGAGAATGGGCGCACAGGCCAGCAGCTTTGGCATCACCCGGGAACTTGTTAGAAATGCAGAATGTCAGGCCCCACCCTGGACTTCCCAAACCCGGATCTACATTTCAAGAGATTCCCCATATCTGTGCATGCTACAATTTGGGAATCAGTGGGCAGAGCCCCTAAAAAAACACCTAATCTCTGATCAACTTCCCCATGGGGAAGAGGTGATTCCTCAACAGGAAATCTGGGGAGCTGCTCAGAGAAGGAAGAGGAATGGACTCGAGGAGAGCCATAAAAGGCATCCCTGGGATTCCAGCACAGCCTGGTCTGCATCAGACTGCCTCCTCCTATCCGTCCTCAGGACATGTGGACAGACAGTTCCTGTTGGCAGCAGGACAGGGTTTTTCACTCTAGATCAGATTTCTTGGAGCTGATGACATCTGGGAGATCTGAGAGAGGGCTCTGCTGTAACATCACTGATCTTTTTAAGCCAATGAATGTTAAAAACCTTTTCCCTCCTCTTACATAACTTTTTGGACAAAGATGGAATGTTAAGACAGCAGCTGCACTCCTTCTCAGTGGTGCCTCTTTCACAGAAACCCACTATAGATTTATTGCTATATTAAAGGGAATAATAAAGATTAAAGTTTTGTAAGGCCTTGGATCCAGGTGCCAAAGGACAAAGGAAGCACCTGGCTTTGCCAGCACAAAGGCTCTGGTACCAAAAAAGCAAGACGTGAGCACTGGAATGCCAAAGAAGGGCAGCTTCACATTCCTTCATCTGGCGTTGCCTTGACAAGGGGCTTCTACGTGAGAGGCCTCTTTGGAGACTTCCCCCCACCCCTCCTGGAGCCCTGCCCCTCTTTCTGCCCAGGCCTGTCTTGCATGAGCATAGCAAGCCCACGAATGTCTGTGGTCAAAGCAGGGCACATGGACCGCTATCCTTGGTCCTGAACCATAGTTACAAGTTGCGGCAGTAATTCACAACCTGGCTGCAAATCTTAGTCAATGGGGAAGGTAGATAAATGTACTGATTGCAAGGCCCCACCCCCAGATAGTTTGACTCAGTAGGTCTCTGCATTTAACAACAACAACAATAACAACCAGAGACCAGATGAATCTGATAGTCATTCCATGGATTATAGCTTGGAAATCACTCTGCTAGGATATGCTTATTGCTCCTAAGCCTATGTAGTAGGCACCCTGTTCCTTTTTTTCCTGTTAGCCTTTATTCCCCAATCTTCTAGAAATGCACCCTGGTTCTTATAATGGAGCCAACCCAAAGGCAGGTGGAGCTGAGGGATGGAGACCAGGTCCAAATGACCTTGTTTGAGCCTCTGAATCAAGTGGCTCTGAAGTCTGAAATTCCCCTGCACTTTTCAGGGCAATACATTCCCTTTATTGCTTAAGCCAGTTTGAATTGGGTTTCTGTTACTTGTAACCAAATCTGACTAACATTTCTTAGGACTCTGGTGACTCTTACACATCTCCTAAGAATTCTCTCCTATGAATTCTGAACCAAACAAGAGAAGAGGCAGTGTGGAAGAGAAGAGCTGGGGCCAGAGTGAGAACAAGGAAAAGAAGCTGAAAAGTTGCCAGCGAGAAATAAGAATGACTCCAATTTGGACAATGTGTCCAAATAATCAGTTACTAGGAATGGACTCTAGGAGAATTAAACCTCAAACAACCATGGCTTGAAAATCACTTGACTGAAGGAGAGTCAAAAGAATGGGTGGGCTCAGGGGACCAGAGGGGACCAATGTTGATACACCTCCAGCAGAGGTATCCTAGGTTGTGTCACCAAAGTGTTCACATATTTTGTTTTCATTTTCTATCTCAAAAACCTTGTTATTTTTACTCTGTTCCCCATATCTTTGGTTTATGCTACATGGTTTCCATGGTTGATCTCACTCAGATTTTTTTAAAAAATTATTTTATTTATTTATTTTTGGCTGTGTCAGGTCTTCATTGCTGCACGCAGGCTCTCTCTAGTTGTGTTGAGTGGGGGCGCGGTGCGCGGGCTTCTCATTGCGGTGGCTTCTCTTGTTGCGGAGCACGGGCTCTAGGCGTGCAGGCTTCAGTAGTTGTGGCTCACGAGCTTAGTTGCTCTGGGGCATGTGGGATCTTCCCGGCCCAGGGATCGAACCCGTGTCCCCTGCATTGGCAGGCGGATTCTTAACCACTGCGCCACCAGGGAAGTCCCTCACTTGGCTTTTTTTTTCTTTTTTGGCTGTGTTGGGTCTTCGTTGCTGTGCGTGGGCTTTCTCTAGTTGTGGCAAGCGGGGGCCACTTCATCGCGGTGCGCGGGCCTCTCACTATCGCGGCCTCTCTCGTTGAGGAGCACAGGCTCCAGACGCGCAGGCTCGGTAATTGTGGCTCACGGGCCCAGTTGCTCTGCAGTTGCTCTGCGGCATGTGGGATCTTCCCAGACCAGGGCGCGAACCCGCGTCCCCTGCATTGGCAGGCAGATTCTCAACCACTGCGCCACCAGGGAAGCCCCCTCACTCGGCTTTTTGTCTGACATTTACAATGCTTGTCCTCTCTGAGGATCTGGGGCAGTATGAACCACTCCATCAGCACACTGAGCTCAATGTTTGCTCCCTCCAATGTCACTGTGGGGTGGGGGACATGTATGATGTTTACACCCCCAGGAATTTTAAACCCATAATAAAAAATACTGAAAGATCAAAAGGTTTTCAGGACTGAAGGGAATAACCCCCAATGGTATAACTCCAGAGCATCATTTCTCCAAGTAGGCGGTACATATGGGAGTAGGGAAGCATGACAAAAATGCCTATATCCCTTCCATGTGGTTTTGAGAGTATTCCTGTCTGGCTGGGGCAGGAAAAAGGTCTAATTAGTGGACGTTGAAGTGGGTTAACGTTTGCATTACTGAAGAAGGGAGAGTTGCTTGACAGATTCCAGGACACAGGTAATTAGACAGGAGGAGAGGATCTGATGAAAGACCCCTGGGGAGATCTGAAAAACCAGGGTAAAACATAAAAGGAAGCTATTTTTAGGGACAGAGATGCTAGATCAGATTGCAGGACAAGCAGATCTAGGCATCTGGGAATGGTCATTAGAAATGGCTTGAAGGTCAGTAACTCTGAGCAAAAGAATATTAGGGCAAAGCTGTGGTATTTAAATGACTGTCAAGAGATGTGCAATTTTTGACAAATTCTGGAGAATCTGATGCCTCTGAGCTATTTGCAAAGCCCAAGAAAAGGATCTGTCCCTTTTGGACAAAGGTTGCTCCTCTAATGTGGTGCAAAGTCATTAGATCATGAACATCATATTACACTGAACTTTTAAAATATTTTAGCTGAAAGTCTGGAGGAGGGAGGAAGCACAGAGTGGGGCTCTGGGGACTGGTTTTCATCTGTTTCTTGGTCTGGTTAAGTAGTCATAAGGGAGCTCACCTTGGATTATTTGTGAAACTATACATTGGTGTTATTTTCTATATATTATTTTCTATATATTTCTATTTTCTATATATTTCACAATAAAACAGTGGAAAAAGTTATCCAAGTGCTAACAGAGAAATGTTCTGAGTCACTGAGAAAGGATGTGAATCAAGGAGGAGAGAGCATCCTCTAGGGGGATGTTATGATATGGCCATTAGAAAGAGTGTTTATGAAAAGTTTTGATATGGGAAAATGTTAATGATATGGTGTTAAGTGAATAAGTAGGCTACAATATGTATATGTACACAAATATCTATAAAAACTATGAAATAAGTATACGTATAGGAAAAAGATTGAAAAGAAAGTGCTATCACCACCCAGCTACCTAAATGAAGGGAGGTTTCTTTGGTAGCACCCTGGCTGCTTCCCATACAATAAATACAGGGTAACAGTTAAGATCACGTTTAAGGCTTTGGAGGTCCAGTCCCAGCACCACCACTTACCAGTTGGGTCCCTTGGACAAACTGCTTAACCTCTCTGGGGACATAACAGTGCCTCTGGGGAGATAGGTCCTGCGCACAACCTGCCAGCATGGTTTAGGGAGGTCTGATTTATTAGGCCCGTTCCAGCCCAAGATCAAGGAGATTTTCATAGTCTGCACTTTTTCCTAAGTATGGATGGAGCTGGTGATGATTGTTAAGGGTTCAGAACACCCTTGGGCCCATGACTTGCTCCTGTCGTCTCTTTTTTGTCTGTTTTGTTTTGTAATGATGTTCCTTGATCCTATGGGGGAAGTTGGGAAGGGTGAATTGGAGCTATGCCACACCCTGGGACATTTAAGATGTACCTTACTGCAGCCTGCCCCTGTCCCACAAGCATCAGGGCCGGCTGGCGGCGACCAAGTTCCATCGACTTTGATCCTATTTAGGGAGACAAGCTTTGGAAATAATAAAAATCAAAACATTTCTCTGGCCAGATCACCAGTATAGAATTATTTTGGACCTATCAAATCTTTAAAGCCACCTTCTTCTCTCTGACCCTTGAAAATCAACACTATCCTTGGTTGTCCCTTGGAAAAGAAGAACATTTATGATGAGATTTAGTCAAGGAAAACTCCTCAGGTGAGCGTGGGCCAACATCCCTTTCATGTTTCCTCATTCCATTCTGGGTTAGAGGAACACAACCAGAACTTTAAAAGTATCCTCTAAAATACCTCCCTTGAGGCTTTGGAGATTTAGTGAGAACAGAGCAGCAGCCAGGAACTCAGTTTCTAGTTCTCTAGCCAACCAGCTACAGAATTAAGGACAAGATGCTCCACACCTCAAGGGCTGGATTTCCACTTTAAAATCGGGTTTGTTCTAGTCCATGGTTTCTGGGTACAAGAAATCAAAGTTGACTCAAGACAACCCAGGTGAAATATGTCTGTGCAGATACTGAGCGAGAAGAGAGAGAGATGACTCAAAAGCCAAGCACAAGAAGCGAGGTACAGCAGGCAGGGCTTTTTTTTTTTAATAGAAAACTTTTATTTTAAAAAAACACATGTATACTATTTAAAAATTTAGCTCAGGGTGTATCAAAGTATTACTTGCTTTATTCTTGCCTTATTAAATCCAGTATGTGGTGAATGGGCTATTTCCTTTTTATTCTGAGGTTTTATAATAATATGTAAAGTTATTATTCCATTCTTCCTTTCTGCTCCATATACTACATAGGTCTGGAAACAATCATTTCTTCTTAACCTTTAACCGATTTCATTTCTTTTTATGGTAAGGAGCGGTAATTAGGTCCCCTGATTTAAATTGTTCTAATTTATACTTAAATTGTAACCCTTATACAAACAAACTCTTGTTCGTCAGGCAGGGCTTTGTGGGAACATTTGCTGCCTGCCTCTCTTGGGGGCAGAGGCTGGGGGTGTCTCTTGGATGGGCTCTGCTTCTCACTGCGTTTCCCCGTTCTTTCCACTGTGAGTGCCCAACAAATGACTATGACCCCTTCTGTCTCTTAAAGTCCACTCCAAGAGACGACATTGGATTGATCCTCTCACATCTGTCAGGGCGAGGGTAAGTTATAAACTGTTAGCTGGTCTTTCAGTTGGCTCTTTGAGTAAAATATCCATCCCCGGCCCAGGACCATGGTTGGGAGTGGGTGGGTGCAGATCTCTCCTTGACGAGGCTTGGTCGGGAAAGCAATGAATTCCATCTTTTGCAGAAATAATAAAAGCCTCATCTGACAAGGATCATATGACATAATTGTGAAACTGCCTTAGGAAGAATCAAGGGTAAGTTAAAGTTATTCTAATTATTATTCAGAATTATTAGAACAAAGAATGAGAGTCAGGAGGCTACTTGAAGAAGTTCCCAATGGCCAAATCTGATATAGTTTGAGCAACAAAGTAATGACGATGATGGATTATTGCCCTCAGTAAAATAAATATCTATAAGTCCTGATGATATAAATAGTTGAATAAACTTTAATATGTCGGAAAAGGGGAGGCTGCTCCTTAGAGCAGAATTCCAGTTAAATAAAAATTCAAGGAAGGATTGAAATAGAAAACCACCCCTTGGCAAATAACACAGGAATAATTATTGCAAGCGAGGATCATTGATGGATACCAAAATTCATGGGCAAAGGTATGATAGAAACAGGGTGTTACGTAGTCTCAGAGCTCTCCCAAGATACTTATTAATTGCAAAGGGGAAAATAGTAACTTTACAGTGGAGAAATACGGCAGACACCTCCTTAACTAACTGTTTGAAGTTAACATCACTAGTAATGCAACATATCAGCATCGTATGCCTCTTGATATGCTGCAAGGAGAAGGACACACATCACTTCCGTGGTGTTCTGTTAAAAATGCATAACCTGAATTTAACCATAATGAAACATCTTATAAACATTCTATAAATTACTGGACAGTGCTCTTCGAAATTGTCAAAGTGATAAAAGACAAAACCAAAAAAACAAAAACATAACTGAGAAACTCTCCAAGACAGGAGAAAATTAAGGAGACATGAACACTAAATACAGGGTCCTGGATTTGATCCTGGGCCAGAAAAAGATCATTAGTGAGACAATCGGAGACACTTGAATAAGGTAAGGAGATTACTAGTAGTATTACGTCAGTACTAATTTCCTGGTTTTGATAATTGTCTTGTGGTTATAGATGTTGTTAACATTTGGGGAAGCTGTAGAAAGATTATACAGGAATTCTTGTATTACTTATACAGTTTTATCTTTAAGCCTGAAATTATTTCAAAATTCAAAATGAACAAGCCTAAGAAATAAAACAAGAGAGCTCAATAGTACTGATATGGAATAATCTCCAAAATATATTATTGAGTGAAAAAGAAGTTACCTTTTGTGTAAAAAGGAGTCTGTCACACATTCTCACATTCTCTCTCTCACACACACACACAAACACTCTTGAATCTACATAGAATATGTCTTGAGGAAAATGCAAACAATTGGTCATAGTGGTTGCCACTGGGCTGGGGAACTGGGAACCTGACAGAGTTGGGAGAAAGACTTTTGAGGATATAATTCTTTTCTATATTGTTTGAGGTTTTAAAAAAGATCATGTCTTGCATGTCTTATCTTTAAAATATCATTAAACTACCAAAATCTGTTTGTCTTGAGAAACCTGGATTCATTTCACCAAAGCTTACTAGGGCCAAATATCCCCTTTTCAAGATCCTCAGTCCTGGGACTTCCCTGGTGGCGCAGTGGTTGAGAGTCCACCTGCCAATGCAGGGGACACGGGTTCGAGCCCTGGTCCGAGAAGACCCCACATGCTGCGGAGCAACTAAGCCTGTGCACCACAACTACTGAGCCTGCACTCTAGAGCCCGCGAGCCACAACTACTGAAGCCTGCGTGCCTAGAGCCCATGCTCCGCAACAAAGAGTGGCCCCCTCTCGCCGCAACTAGAGAAAGCCCACGCGCAGCAACGAAGACCCGATGCAGGCAAAAATAAATAAATTAATTAAAAAAAAAAAAAAGATCCTCAGTCCTCTACAAAACTTCCCTATCTCTCTAAGCTAAGAACATAAGCCGATGTGATTATATTTCTTCCCAAACATATATTCCCATGGAAACTGAAAGGCAACAGTCCAAGAAAGAGAAGCAAAGAAAGAAGCAAAGGATATTCATTTATTTACGATTATTTAAAATTCTTCAGGTCACTTTCCGGTTTCCACTTATGTTCCATGAATGCTTTGAAAAACACCAAATGTATAACAATTCTGCCATTAAAGAGCATGAGTTTTATTACTAAAACCAGGTAAGAAGCCCCCTTTAGTGTTAGGCAAGGTCTGGATAACTAGGACCAATATATAAAATGTACAAGTCTGTCTCCTTGTGCTTTTGAATCTAGCTGGTGCAAGTGAAGCCTTTTTTGAGAGAAGTTTGATCGCAGGTATTAAAATCTTTAAAATGTGCAGAAATGAGACTTCCAGCTATGACAATATGAAGAGGCAGGCAAATATTCTCTCACCAAACACAAGGAAGAAATTGAAGGAATTATCAACATCAAACCATTTCAAGGCTCTGTGGATCAACGAAATGCAAATAACAAATTAAGAGATCTTTATTTCTAGCGAATTTGCTAGCACTTTATGTAAGAACAATAGGAGTCTGCAGCCTTCTTGACCAGGACAGCTTCCATCCCACCACCCAGCTTGGTAGGTGCAGCTGATTTACTAGAGCAGGACAAAAATTGAAAACCAGCTTGGCTGCAAGTAAGTAGGGGCAAACTTGATTTGGAATGGAGAGTGAAAAGTCCATGCTCAATAGCATTGTCAGGAAAGTAGCAAGCCCAGTAGAAAAGGAACACAGAAAGCCTGCAGCTTGGCTGGCCTGGGGCTGTGGTCCCAGGTGGGATGGGTGGTGGATCAGTTCGATAGGAAGGCTCTGGAAGTGATTGGGCGATAGAAGGCCTAAGTAAGCTCTCCACATGTCTCCAGCTGACTGGAAAACTCTACACACGTTCAGGGAGACATGAGAGGGCCCAGGGAAAAGTGAAAGCCACAGCAGACTTGGGAATGCCCTCCTCACCCCACACACAGACCCATCAGGGAAGGGTGAGAATGTTATGGGCTCGAGGTGTTTAAATACAACCTCTGCCTGAATCAATGGATAACTACTAAGCTATGTTGACGCAGGGGTTCCCTTAGGAAGTCAGGCTAAAAATAAGCATAAAAATACTGAGCAGAGACATCAGCTGCTATACACTGTGGGGAAGAGAGATTCTGCAGATTAAGTTCAGGCAAGTTACTAAAACCAAACCAAAACAGAACAAAACAAAGAAACAAACTAAAAGAAGCCCTCAGGAAAATAAATCAGAATCTCTAGGTGCTATAGAATATATTATATTGAATTTTCTTCAGCTTTTGACAAAAAACTACGAGACATACAAAGAAACAGGAAAGTGTGGTCCACACAAAGGAAAACTTTCTATTGAAACAGACTCTGAATGAGCCCAGATGTTGATTTTAGCAGAAAAAGATTTCAAAGCAACTGAGTTTTTTTGTTTGTTTTTTTTGTTTGTTTTTTTGAAGAAAGAAATGGAAAATTTTATTTGAGCCATCCTGAAGATTATAACCTGGGAGACAGTCTTTCAGAAAGCACCGAAGACTGTTCCCTTAAAGCAACTATTTTAAATATGCCCAAATAATTAAAGGAAACCTTTTAAAAAACTAAAGGAAAATATGACAATAATTCAGTAAGTCGAGAACCTCAAAAGAAAATATCAACTAGACTAAAACAAAACAAATGGAAACTCTAGAGTTGAAAACAACCAAAATGAAAAATTTCATCCACTGGATAGGCTCAACAGTGGATTTCAGATGGCAGAAGGAAGAATCTGAAGTGAGCCTGAAGACAGTTCAGTAGAAATTATCCAATCTGATGGACAAAGGGGGAAAAATAAAAAAGAATGAAGAAAAATGAATGGAGCCTCTAAGACCTGTGGAACAACATCAAGCAAACCAACTTACATGTAATGAGAGTCCTAGAAGGAGGGAAGAGAGAGAGACATAACAAACTGAAGAAATAATAGCCGAAAAATGTTTCAAATTTCATGAAAAGCTCAACAAACCCCAAATAACACAAACACAAAGAATCCATACCTAGATACATCATAGTTGAATTGCTAAAAGCCAAAACAAAGAGAAAAGGTTGAAAGCAGCAAGAGAAAAATCACTCATTGTGTACAGAGGATCCACAGCACAATTAATGACTCATCATCAGAAACGAGTCCAAAAGGCGGTGAAGTGGCATAGAGAACTAAAGAAAAAGTCAGCAAATAATTATAGAGTCAGCAAAACCATCCTTTAAAAATGAAGATGAAAGACATTTCCAAATGGACAAAATCTGAGAGAATTTGTTGCTAGCAGACCTACCTTTTAAGAAATACTAAAGGAAATCCTTCAGGTGGACAGGAAATGACACAGATGGTAACTTGAATTCACAAGAAGAAATGAAGTACACCCAAAATGCTAAATATATGGGCAAATTAAAAAGAGTACATAGGGCTTCCCTGGTGGCACAGTGGTTGAGAGTCTCCCTGACAATGCAGGGGACACTGGTTCGTGCCCCGGTCCGGGAAGATCCCACATGCCGCGGAGCGGCTGGGCCCGTGAGCCATGGCCGCTGAGCCTGCGCGTCCGGAGCCTGTGCTCCGCAACGGGAGAGGCCCCAACAGTGAGAGACCCGCGTACCGCAAAAAAAAAAAAAAAAAAAGAGTACATAAATAGGCATAAAGGCTTCTCAGTTCTCTTAATTTCTTATAAAATATGACTGCAGAATAGAAACCATTGATTTGACACTTTGAACATGTGAACTTCATGGGACATAAATTATATCTCAATAAAACTATTCAAGAAATACAAAAATGCATACAAATTCTCACACTGTATTGTTGGATTCCTAACATACATATATGGCAATAGCACAAAATAGGGGGAGGAAATGGAGCTTTATTGGCACAAAGTTTCTATGTTTTACCAGAATCAAGTCAGTATTAATGTGGAGTAGACTGTGACACATTAAGCTGTGTACTGCTGTCCTTGGCACTACTGATACTTTGTGTTGGGAACTGCTGTGGTGGGCTGCCCTTTGCCTTGTAGGGTGTTCAGTAGCATCCCTGCCTCCTCTTAGTAGCACACCCCTACTCCCAGCTATGGCCAATAAAAACGTCTCTAAATATACCCTATCCAGATGGCTGGAGGCGGGGGTATCGACCCTAGTTGAGAACCGCTGTCCTACAGCAACCACTGAGAAAATAATCCAAAGAAATAGTTTAAAATCAATAGAAAAAAATCAGAAGAATTAGAATAATACAATAACAATGTTTGTTTAACACAAAAGAAGTCAGTAAATGAGCAAGGTATAATAGATACAGAAAACAAATAGTAAAGTAGCTGATTTTAAATCCAATCTTATTAATAATTACATTAAAAACTAAATACTCCAATCAAAAGACAGAAATTGTCAGAGTGGATAAAAAAGCAAGCTCCAACTATATGCTGCATGTAAGAGACACACTTCAGATTCAAAGACACAATTGAAAGTTAAAGGATGCAAAGAGATACACTATGCAAACAGTATCCAAAAGAGAGCTGGAGTGGCTATATTAATATCAGACAAAATGGACTTTAAGACTAGAAATAATACTAGAAACAAACAGGGACATGTCATAATAATAAAACGGTCATGACATCAAGAAGATATAACGATTATAATTGTATGTGCACCTAATAATAGAGACTCAAAATACATGAAGAAAGCTGACAGAATTGAAATGAGAAATAGAACAACAAGACAGGACCTCAGGAAGGATATACCGCACCTTCCAGTTAGATCTAACTGACAATTATAGAACACTCCACCCAGTGACAGCAGAATATACATTCTTTTCAAGCACACTTAGAACATTCTCCAGGATAAAAATAACAGGATGAGAAAGCAAGTCTCAATAAATAGGAAAGGACTGAAATCATATGAAGTATGTTTTCTGACCACAATGGAATTAAATCAGAAATAAAAGACAGTAGGAAATTTAGGAATTCCACAAATATTTGGAAATTAACACACTTGTAAATAACTCATGGGTCAAAGCAGAAATGGCAAAGGAAAGGTTTTCTAAAGGGTCGCGGTATCTGTAACAGGCCCCCTGGCTAATAAGCAGTTAAACCAGAATTTCCACAGAGGTCTGACCCAGCCCAGAAACCAGAGCCTTGAGTGCTTACTTCCCTACTGAGGATCAGGTCTTAATAAGTGAGTGAAAATCCTGAAACAAGATTCTGTTTCTCCTGCTGTTCCCAATAAGACTGGCTTATTAATGACACCAAAAAAAACACATGCAAGGGGCTCAGGAACCTCTGCTTTTTCCATAGAAATTCAGGTTTCCCCATCACCACCCCCTCCCCCTCTGGAGACGACAGAAAAGAATGCAATGTCATATTTAATGGAATGTTCCAATTCACTAATAATAATATTATCCCATTAGAGTCTAGCAGTCAAAATGTCTCATATCAGAGAATGAATTATTATTTAACTAGGTATTAAAACCGTACTTCAAAAGGATCCATTCATAATACATCACAATATCCTCAAGCTGAGAATGTGGGTCATCTTGGCACTTCCTGTGTCCTGCTTTCACTGCAGGCAATTCTCAAAACCAGGGCACTGAGTGTCAGCATTGAACGTCCCCAGCCTGACAGGGAGGCCCAGGCTCACATTAGGCACATTTACAGAATCAGGCCCAGCAAGGGGATATAGGTTTCAGGAGGCAGCTTCATGTCTGCTGGGAAGCACGGGCTTTGGAGTCAGACATGCTGGGTTTGAGTCCTGGCGTTTCTGCACTGTGTGCCCCTGGGCAGCAAATCACTTAACCTCTCTGAGCCCATTTCCTGTCATCTGCAGACTAGGAATGATGAACTCTACCTTATAGGCTGCAGTGAGGAGCATGAGAGGATGTGCATTGGTGTGTATGTATGTACGCATGTGCGTGTGTGTGTGTATATATAGTATCCTGAGCTCTTTACCTTCCCCCACTCATCCTAGTCTCTGTTAATCTCTGCAATTCCAGTTGCTCAGCCCCAAAATCTTGAAGCCTTTTTTAAAAAATGACGCGTAGTCAACTTACAATACTATATTAGTTTCAGGTGGTACAACATAGTGATTCAATATTTTTATGGATTACACACCATACCAAGTTATTATAAGATACTGACTATGTACCCGGTGCTGTACATTACATCCCTGTGACGTATTTATTTTATAACCGGTAGTCTGAACCTCTTAATCCGCTTCACCTGTTTCACTCTTCTCCCCCACCCCCTCCCCTCCGGCAATCACCAGTTTGTTCTCTGTATCTCTGAGCCTGTGTCTGTTCTGTTTGTTCGTTTTGGGGTTTTTTTGTTTTGTTTTGGTTTGTTGTTTTTAATTCCACTCCTGGGTATTTATCCGAAGAAAATGAAAACACTATTTTGAAAAGATACATACACCTCGATGTTTGTTGCAGCATTATTTACAACAGCCAAGATATGGAAGCAAACTTGGTGCCTATCAATCGATGAATGGATAAAGATGTGGTGTGTATGTTCAATAGAATATTACTCAGCCATAAAAAAGAAAGAAATTTTGCCATTTGTGACAACATGGATGGACCTAGAGGGTGTTATGCTTAGGAAAAGCCTTTTTCCTTTCACTCCGCACGTATAATCCGTCAACAAATCCTGCTGGCTCTACCCTTTAAATACATCCAGAATCCAACCACATCTCACACTGCTGGCACCCACCCGGCTCAAGCCACCGTCTAAGTCCCCATCATTTTTTACCTCCTGACTGGTGTCACTGCTTCTGCCTTTTCTCCCTTGCAGGCCAGCAACCAGAGAGATACTATTAAAATGTGAGATACTTTCTGCTCCTGCTGAAAGCCCTCTGAAGAAAAGGGTTTGGCAATTCTTGAGCCTGTGGCCGGGGTGCGCCTTGAGGCAATGGTGATTCCTTGACCCAGAAAGGATGGGAGAGACGGAAAGTACAGGGAGGAGCTGGATTTGGGAACTGAGCTTCCAGAAGCCTATGCCACCAGCTACTTTTAGGGCCCTCAGGGCCGCGCTTACCTCCAGCAGGTCTCCAGAAGCAGGATGTAGAACCAGAGCACAGGCTCCAAGGCCAAGAGCGAGAGCAGGGCTTACCTTTCTTCCTAAGCTTCTGCTCCCGAGTTCCAGTACTCTCTCCAGCAGCACCCTTGTCCCCCGCCTCCCCCCCACCAACGATAAAGAAAAGAAAGGAAAACTGGCTTCACCAGTTTCCTCTGAACCAACAGGCCAATTTAATCAAAAACCACAGCGTACAGCTGTGCTGAAAAGGACTGGCTCCACCTGTACCATGAGCTGCTGATGCTTATTTTAAAAAACAGCTTTACTGAGGTGTATTTGATATATGTAAAAATTGTGCATATGCAATATATACAATTTGATGTGTTTGAACACATACCTACACCTGCAAAACCATCACCAAAATTAAGGTAATAGACATAGCCATCACCTCTAAAAGTTTCCTTATGTCCCTTTTGTTTGGTTTGGTTTGGTTTTTGTGGGATTACATGAGATTACCCTCTTAAGAAATTTTTAAGTGCATAATACAGGCTCTGTGCCATACAGCAGGTCTCCAGAACTAATGCATCTTGCGTAAGTGAAACTACTATACCGATTGAAAACTCCCCATTTCCCCTCCCCCCAGCCCCTGGTAACCACTGTTCTAGTCTCTGCTTCTAGGAGCTTGACTATTTTAGGTCCCTTACGTAAGTGGAATCATTCAGTATCTGTCCTTCTGTGGCTGGCTTATTTCACTTAGCATAATGTCCACAGGTTCATCTGTGGAATCTTAAAGAGATTTCTGCCCTCCTGTGTTCATTGCAGCACTCTTCACAATAGCCGAGGTATGGAGACATGTCCTAAATGTCCATTGACAGATGAATAAAGAAGATGTGGTGTATACATACAGTGGAATATTATTCAGCCTTAAAAAGAAGGAAACACCATGAGCTCCTGAGAGGAGCTGCCTGTGGAGCAGGAAGGACATGCAGGTTGAGAAATAGTAGACAGAGGTCTAGAACATAAGGCCAGTGGGGACTGGGTTACTTTGGAGTTGAGGGAGAGATGGTGTAAAGTAATTCGAGGAAGGAGAGTATTAAGGGCCCAGAAAAGAAATCACAGGAACGAAGGACTTTAGAAGTTCTTTCTAATTGCTCTAAGGAACTGACGGACCTTGTGACCAGGTTTTCCTCATGTTTCATTTATTGCAGCATAACAAATCACCCCCAAACTCAAATTTAAACAATGAGAATTTATCACTTCCTACAAGTCTACAGGTAATTTCGGTGGTTCCTTGGGTCTTGACCACGTTCATTTACGCAGCTGCTATCAGCCGTGGGATCCATTGATCATCGCTGGGCTATCTATCTCCCATGTTTGGGCAGGTCTGCAGGCTGGTCTAGGGTGGCCCAGAATGAGACACCTGGGCTGCCACCCACGTGCTCTGTTATCCTCTGGTAGGTAGCGGTAGAGGCCCCAGAGAGACAGAACAGAAGTATGCGAAGCCTCTGAAGGCCTAGGCTTGGAATGGACAGACCTGCTATTTCTGCCACAGTCCACTGGCCAGAGCAAGTGGTGAGGTCAAACCCAGCGTCAGGATGGGAGGATATTATCAAATGTGTGGATCCAGGGAGGGGAGAAAAATTGGGACCACAATCAATCTACCGTACCATCCCAGCCCCAGTTTCAAATCTGCCACCCCACTGTCAGAGGGGCCCAGAGAATGACGGAATCATTAAGACTTTGGGATCTGCCAGACTTGGATTCAAACCTACTTCCTTGTCTGAGTGTGTTTGGGCAAGTTACTTAACCACTCTGGCCTTGGGCTCCTCATCTGCAAAAGGACAATAATAATCCCTCTCTCTCAGGGCTGTGAGGATGAAATGACATGTGAAGAGGCTCAAGTGCTCAAGGATTGATTATAACATGTGGGGCTTGGAGTAGCGGGGGAACCGCAGGGAAACCCTAGGTGCCCCTCTTTCCTCCAGTCTTTAAGTGGGACATGGAGGATGGGAAGGAGATAAGGAGGAAAGGATGAGAAGGATAAGGGGTGGGTGGAGAGGGTTGGTGTGGTGAGAGCCCCCGTGCAGGGCCTCAGGAGGAACTTGAAGAAAGCAGAGCGCCCTTCTGTGCAGTCACAATGGCCCTGCTGTCCGAGCATTTGCAGGCATTCATCAACCCTGGAAGCAAACACAGCTGACTCTCTCCAGGGAACAGGGAAGAAAGAACAAGTCATGAATTCATCAAGTCAGCTCAATTACTCCAGGAAAGGGGTCTTTTTTTTTTGGCCGCACGGCAGACAGGATCTTAGTTCACCAACCAGGGATCAAAACCATGTCCCCTGCAGTGGAAGCACAGTCTTAACCACTGGACCACCAGAGAAGTCCTCGAAAGGGGTCTTCTGTCACCCTCACCTAACATGACGGGGTTGTGGCCTCTCCCTTGACTGGCTTCTGCACACATCTGTTTGTGTGTTTGCATGTGAGGAACAGGCAGAGACAAATACTCCCTGAGAAGAAAAGAACTTCATTTAACAATAAGGCTACAGAAGCCAAGAGACCATTTGGCTTATCCTCCTCGTTTCACAGATGAGCAAACTGGGGCAGTGAGGCCAAGTGGCTCTTGCTAGTTGACACAGCCAGCTACTGAGCCTGGACCAGAACGCAGGGGTCCTGCCTCCCCCTTGCAAGTTCAGGTTTCCAAAACCACCCTTGGGTTGGACAGATTCACTAAAAGGAATCACAGAACTCACTGAAAGCTGTTATACTCACAGTTTCGGTTTATTTCAGGGAAAGGATACAGATCAAAATTAGCCAGAAGAAGAGATACAAAGGGTAAAGCATGGGAGGTTCCCAAATGCAAAGCTTCGATTGTCCTCAGAAGTATGACCCTCCAGATTGTCCTCAGAAGTATGACGCTCCAGATGTTGATATTGACGTATAGCAATACGCATGGAGTGTGGCCAACCTAGGAAGTTCACCCGAGCTTCAGTGTCTAGAGGTTTTATTGGGGCTTCATTCCCTAAGCATGAGTGATTGATTTATTGTCCATAGGATTGAACTTAGACTCCAGCCCCACTCCACCCCCTGGAGGTGAGGCTGATATCACCTGGCCTGAGCAGACCAAGAGTCATCTCATTAGCATAAACTATCAGGTGTGAGCTAAGGGGTCCAACATGAATAACAAAGACACTCCCATTACTTGGGAAATTCCAGGGGTTTAAAGGTTATCTCCCAGGAACCAGGGACAAAGGTCAGACCAATCTGGGCAGGGCCAAGTTCTTTACTACATACCTTCCATCTGCTTATGCCTTATAAAGGCAGTTACAACGAAAAATAAAGATAGCTATACTGAGCGTGTGCTAGATGTCAGACATTGTACACGTATTTTGTTTAATTCTCACACAACCCTGCAAAATTGGTGTTATTTAGTCCTATTTTACTGATAAGAAAATTGAAGCTCAGAAAGTTACCTGAATTTTTAGAGCTGGAAAATAAACAGATTTGACTATGTTGACATACTCCTTGGGCCATTAGATTCATGTTGCGAACGTCATTCTTTCATTCATTCATTCATTCATTCAACAAACATTTATTCAAGACTACTACATGCCAGTAACTGTTTTAGGTGATGAAGATACAGCAAAGAACAGACAAAAAACCCCACTTGCACAGAGTTGATACTCAAATGGGATAGACAGACAACAGGCACTAAATATGCAAAATAAATACTATTTTGAATAATTTAAAGCACTGTGTGTACTTTGTATGGACCTTGATCTGGATGCCGGTTAAGTACGTGAATTCAATTTGCGAGCAGCCACCAAGCAGCACACTGATGATTTGCGCCCTTTTCAGTATCTACAGTATAGTTAATAAAACATCTTTAAAAAGTCATGCAGGGGTGTCTTGGTTCCCTCCTCTTAACTGTCAGTGATGACACCCAGCCACCCCTACCCACATCTCATGCTGAATAAGAGGGGAACAGAACACAGTGGATTGTTGGTTTAAAAAGAGTAGATGTCATGCTTTCTCAACTCACAACAGCAACCTCTACATTTAAAGCTGCTGAAACTGACACAGTGAGTTCTCTGGCTCGTGGAAGGGAGGAATCTACTAAGAACTGGGCGAAACTGTAAATAAAATTTGAGAACTATCTTCCCTTAATAGATGTTAATAATGTACCTTTTTCTGTCTTATGCAACAGAACATTTTCACACAGTATTATGATGCCAGTTAAGTTGTGGCATCATTTGGAGAGCAATCAATTTGAGTTTAAAGAAAAAGGAATTGAATTTTTTTTTTTTTTTTGTGGTACGCGGGCCTCTCACTGTTGCGGCCTCTCCCGTTGTGGAGCATAGGCTCCGGACGCGCAGGCTCAGCGGCCATGGCTCACGGGCCTAGCCGCTCCGCGGCATGTGGGACCTTCCTGGACCAGGGCACGAACCCGTGTCCCCTGCATCGGCAGGCGGACTCCCAACCACTGCACCACCAGGGAAGCCCAGGAATTGAATATTTTAAGTGTAGACATTACGAGCTCCTAAAAAGCCAAAATTACAGCTTTTCAAACTAGAAATGAAAAGGCACTGAAGCATCCTACAGGTTTTAATTTCTAACAAGATATTGATAGGCATAACCCATATAAACAAAAAGCCCTTTGGGGTCCTCAATTTTTTTATTTTTTATTTTTTTGGCTGCTCCGCTTGCGGCATGGGGAACTTCCCTGACCAGGGATCGAACCTGTGCCCCATGCAGTGGAAGTGCAGAGTCTTAACCACTTGACCATCAGGGAAGTCTCTAATTTTTTTTTAAGAGTAATGGGTCTCACTTGAGATCAAAAAGTGAGAAAATCACTGTGGTTATCCCCAACTTTGTTGATAGGTCTGTTTCTTCCTATGACCTCATAAGGAACTATTGTTTTAGAATTCCAAGAACCAAATAAGCTCCCAGTTAGAACTAGTTTATTAGTCCTTCTGGCTCAGTAAGCTGCTTTTCAGTGACCTGAGGGACTTTGAAGAAAGTCAGCTTGTTTCCTCCTTGGCATTTTGGTCTATTTTAGTTGCTGGGGCTTATTTTTTTCCCCCTATATTATTTTTTCCTCACTTCTTTTCTTTATTCTTTAATTTTACTTTTATCATTTTTCTTTTCCCTCAATTTTTTCTTTTTAAATTTAGTTTGTTAGTATTTGCTTTTGTTTCTTTTTAGTTTTGTTTGGCATTGTGTTTTGTTTCAGTCATAGAGACCAGTTCATGGGGTGAACTTTGAACTGGTTTTCTTTTGATTTGGACCAAGCTTCTCACCAGCTCTTCTCAGATGTAAGCCGACCTTAGGATGCCTCGACTCCAAGCGCAGCAGTGAGTCCAGCATGCTGCGGGGCCTCTAAGCCGTCTCTGTTGAGGAGAGACCCAGATTCACATGGCCTCTTCCAGACCCTCGAGACCGTCGGCAAGGGAGACTGGGCTACGGTGAAGCTGGCCGGCACATCCTGGCTGGGAAAGCGAGACCCGTGAAGATCGCTGATGAGACTCAACGGAACTCCTCCAGCCTCCGGAGACTGTCCCGCAAAGCAGGAATCATGAAGGTTTGGATCATCTCAACATGGTGAAGTATTTGAAGTGACGGAGGCTGAGGAAACTCTCTGCCTTTGCGGAGAGGAGGACGCTAGTGGAGGAAATGTGTTTGAGTAGCTCATGGCTCATGGCAGTAGGAAAGCAAAGCATCTGAGAGCAGAGTCCACCAGGAGGGTATTGTCCACAGAGATTTAAAGGCAGAAAACCTGATCTTGGATGTGAACATCACGCTTTGGCTTCAGTAACAAATGCACCTTTTACAACAAGCTGGACACCTTCTGGGGTGGTCCCCCTCAGGCTGCCCAGAACTCTTCCAGGGAAGAAGCACAGGAAGTCATTCTGTCTACACTGGCCGATGGATTCCTGCCTCTTGATGAACAGAACTTCAAGGACCTGCCAGAGGGGTAGTAGAACAGAATATATTATATTCTCTTCTGCATGTTTATGGAATGAAAATCTGTTTAAGAAATCTCTGATTCTCAGGAATAAGTAAGAGCAAATCATGAAGGATCCGTGGATTACTGTGGGTCATGGATATGAGGAACTAAAGCTCTACATGGAGCCACTCTCTATCAGAAACCCCCAGCAGGCTGAATTCATGGCGTCCATGGTTACACATGGAGACAGAGATCCAGGACTCACTGACAGGCCGGAAAGACAAGGTAATGCTCCAATATCTGCTCCTGGGTTATAAGAGATCTGAGCCAGAGGGCTACCTGGCCACCCTGAAGCCTCAGCCTTCAGCGGATCTAACAGCAGCACTCCTTCCCCCGCCCCCAGGAACGGCACAGGGTCCCCGCCAGCTGCAAGCAGCACATTCCCACCTCTAACTGCTGCTCTGAGAACACTACGAGGAGGAACGCAGATGTGGAGGAGGATCAGGGCACAGGGCGGAGGGCCACAGCACAGCCAGCGGGCCGGCAGGGGAAGAAGACCACCGCTGCCGCCCACCCCCCCAGCGCCCCCTCCACCGGCACAAATCAGAGCAGGAATCCCCCGCGTTGGGAGAGCCAGCCTCGGCCAGGCCTCCGTGCGGAACGGCCAACACAGCCTAACCGTGCGGGCCCGGGGCCCCCTTGGCTTCGGCTTCGGCCACAGTCTAACCCGGCCCCGCCTGCACCAGGAATCCACGTGCAGCCCACGCCGGCCTCCGGGCCCCGCCCCACGGAGAGTACCTGTGAGGAGCCCAAGCCCAGCACAGCCCCCACCTGTCCCCGAGTCCACCCGTCTACCTGCAAGGTCAGTAGGGAGTGGAGCCCCGGCTCTGTCCAAAGGGAACTCCGCCCACAGGGGCAGCCCGACAGGTGCCAGACCCAGACATTCTGCCCTGAGGTGAGACCCCAGCCTCCGCCAGCGGCAAAAGCCACAATCGGCTCCACTGGGAGCTTCTTCAGGAAGTTCGAGTCCAAATCTACAGGAAGAAATCGAGGGGCTTCCCTGGTGGCGCAGTGGTTGCGCGTCCGCCTGCCGATGCAGGGGAACCGG